>NC_056743.1:1018056082-1018063582 GCF_019279795.1 Protopterus annectens
GGGGCTTCCTCTATGGGGAGGTGTTTTAGAATAGACCAATTACATGAGTTTAGTTCTTGCTGGACTTTGACAGGGTCAAAGTTTTTGTTTCTAACCTTTCTGAGTAAGGGTTGTTGGGAATTAATGGTTTTGTACTTAATTACATATGTGAGAAGGTGATCGCTTAGGCCATTAAGGAGGGGACCAGAGGTGTACAGTTGGGGGTGACTGTTTAGGAGTACCCAGTCAAGTATACTTCCTTTTTGGTTGGGTTTACCTACCCTGGTAGGGGTGGATATGATTTGTGTAAATGCATGCAGGTTAATATGGGTGGTTGGGGATTCTGAGGAACAGGTGCCCCAGTCTATGTTAGTCTCCAAGTAGTAGGGTTTCTTGGGGATAGTGACATGATAGCCAGTGCAGGATATCTTCAAATGTAGATATATTGTTACCTGGGGGAATGTACATGCAGATGATATTAATGCATTTAATTTTATTAAGTTGCAATTTGGTGGCAAAAATCTCTGAGTTATTAATCTGAGGAGGTTGTATTACATCTATGGTGACATTCAACTCAGATTTATAGAGTACAGCTACCCCACCCCCCTTCCTCGAAGCACGATCCAGCCTGTGTATTTTGTACCCAGGTGGTAACACTTCATTGTCTTTAGTGTTGGGTTTTAACCAGGTTTCAGATAAACAGAGAATTTCAGGGGAGTGGACATCCAGAAGTGCATGCAATTCATGTACCTTGTTATTAATGCTTCTAATATTGAGATGACAGACTAGGAGAGAGTTAGTTGGCCTATTAATTGTAGGTTTGTAGCTTAGATTGCAAGTAGAGGGAGTATGTGTATCTGAAGTGAGTGGGCCAGGGTTGGGGTGAATATCACCACCAAGTATTAGGTTGAGTCTATACCTGGTGATGAACTTCAGGAATTTGTTTATTAGTTTGTGGTAGTGTTTGGATCTAGAGCTAATGTGCCTGGGGTTGAGATGTTGATAGACTGAACAAGATGTTGGATAGGATCTGGTACTGCAAGTATGGTTGAAGGTGGAAGGATTTACAGCTGGGGTGATAGTATGGCTTTTTGGGACCTGAAATCCTGTATATATGCATATACATATACATATATACATATATACATATATATATGCACACACATATGCACACGCACACTCACACACACATCATATATATATATATATATATATATATATATATATATATATATATATATATATATATACATACATATATACACACACACACATACACACACACACATACATACATATATATATATATATATATATATATATATATATATATATATATATATGTATATGTGTACGTCTTTCGGCTTTTCTCGGTTAGGGGTCGCCACAGCGGAACTCTGGTCCGCTAATGATTGGCAGTAGATTTTTACGTACAGAGTTGCCAGCCCTGACGTACAACCTTCAACGAAGGTACACCCATTCACGCATGTCTCCCCGCAGAAGACTCTTTAGCTGAGAATCGAACAGGACAACGTCTTGCTGTGAGGCGACAACGCTACCGCAGCACCACCATATATATATATATATATATATATATATATATATATATGTGTGTGTGTATGTATGTATATATATATATATATATATATATATATATGTGTGTGTTTATATGTATATATATATATATGTGTGTATATATGTATATATATGTATATGTATATATATATATATATATGTATATGTATATATATATATATATATGTATGTATATATATATATATATATATATATATATATATATATATATACATATATATATATATTTATATATATATACATATATATATATACACACATACATATATATATATATATATATATATATATATATAGATACACACACACACATATATATATATATATATAGATACATATAGACATACACATATATATATATATATATATATATATATATATATATATATATATATATATATATATATACTACTCTTCACCGAAAGCACATTTTACCGAAAATCGGAGTGCACTTTTCACAGAAAGCTCATTTCACCGAAAACACAGTTCACAGAACACATTTCACTGAAAGTTGTAGATGGCCTTTACCCCACTGTAGTGCGACTCCAGAGTTAGTATATATAGTAAGGGGGGTGTGTGGGGCATAGCCCCCCACATATTTTATGTATATATTATTGTCAGAGAACTGTAATATATTGCAGTTAGATGTATCCATGTATATAATTCAAAATATGTAAAATATGTGGGGTGCCGTGCCCCCCACACCCCCCCTTACTATATATACTAACTCCAGGGCCCCACTACAGTGGGGATAAGGGCAGCTACAATTTTCGGTGAAATGTGTTTTAGTAAATTGTGTTTTTGGTAAAATGTGCCCTGAGTCTGTCACTTCAGATACAGACATTGATGAATCGGAAGGTTCCCCAAGGTCCCCCTCTGAAGATGTTTCCTTTTCGGACATCCTTGAAATGCTTAGACAGAGGAGGGACTTTACTTCCCTAGCCCCTACCGAGGACGAATCTGTATACCTGGACGCATTCGGTTCCCGTCCTTCCACCTCCTGGGTATCTCCTCCTTTCGATCCATTCATGTCTGTAGTGGCTCGAAAGGCTTGGTCAGCTCCAGTTTCTGTGGAACCTACTCTGAGGAGACCAAACAAATTTATTACAGCTCCCCAGGACAAACAATTCCTCTCCAAAGGTGTGCCCGTTGATGCCATGGTGGTAGCAGCAACCACCAAGAAAGAGTTTATAGAAACCTCTTCATCTGTTCATCCTCGGAACAAAGAGTCTCAAACGATGGACAGATATGGAAAGCGAATGTTTGCTTCAGCGACCTTTTCAATTAGGTCCCTGAACTATCTATGCCATTTTACACGTCTTCATAGGTATCTCCTGAAAGAGCTTGGAGATGCCCTTCAAGATCCTACAGCTGAGGGAGCACCAGCCAAAGTAGCTTTTCAGCTTGCGACTCTTAATTCCATAGTCAGCACCTTCATGAGGCTGATTTCCTATGCAGCCGATGGAGTGAGCAGAGCCGCAGGGACAGGTGTGGCTCTCAGGAGACATGCTTGGATGCGGCTGTGTCAGTTTGCGGAACCCTTTCGAGCGTCCTTCACCAATATTCCCTTTGATGGCTCCTTTTTCTTTGGGCCTCAGGTGAAGGACTCGTTGACCAGATGTGAGCAGGAAGGCAAGACTCTGCTGTGGGAGTCCGTTTTTCCACTCCTTCCAGACCTTATCCCAAGGGTCAGAAAAGCGGAAAGATGTGGTTCCAAAAATTCAATGGACCCTTGCCTGACACACGTGGTGATTTTTTCCCTCAGGGGCAGAGGGAGAAACAATATCAGACGCCGTCCTCGTGGCAGAGGGGGACCGCAAAACAAGGGTGACTGAGAAACCTTGCACGAACCAAAAAAGAAAAGATAAACTGAAAACCACAGATGAAGAATCCACTTAAAACACTAGTTTATTGCACCTCTAGCACTTCTGCAACCACCTTCAAGGAGTATAAAACATCACATAACTTACACAGTTTATATACCCTATTACATCTAACAATTAAACAAGCAGCCTAAACCAATTAATCAATAAACATTAAAACATACTTAATACTACTTTTCTCATCAGATAAGAAGCCTCCAAGTTGCATTCCACATTCAGACCCTGAGGATCATATTTCAAAATAAAAATACCTTCTTTATATAACAACTTCGTTTTATACAAATCTTCAGAAAAATACACCCTTCATAATATGTTCTAAGATAGTGGCTTGTAACCTATTTGGATTTGAATTGTGAACCAGCATAAAATGTTTAGCAACAGGGCTATCTTCTTTATTATTTATAATATTCCTGACATGCTCCTGCAGTCTAGTTTTAAACTTCCCTTTACTTTCTCCTATATATACAAGATTACACGGACATTTCCATGCATAAATAATACCTTCAGTATTACAGCTATATATATTTTTGACCTCATATACATGGCTATTTATATACTTAAAAGTTGGAACAATATAATAACATACATTGCAATGACCACAGAGTGAAGTTTCTAGTTTCTGCATGGTCCTATATTGCAATGTCTCAGTGGGATATTTAAATTTATTATGTACCAAAATATCTTTTAAATTCCTACCTTACGAAATGAGATGCCTAGAGACCTAGACAATAAATTTGTTTTTTGTTGTTTTATACTCCTTGATGGAGAAACCTTCTCTGCCAAGCCCTTCCAGCATCCCTGAAGGGTTTGCCGACTTCTCACCTCTGGAGGCAGTCGGGGGAAGACTTTTGCTGTATCCAAAAGCCTGGCAAAATATAACAGGAGACAGATGGGTACTTCCCATCATATCCGGAGGTTACAAAATTCCCTTCCATCAATCCCCCATAGAATCAAAAAAGCCCATCCCAGATGTCCCACCCAGTCTAAGGGATCATGCAGTCCCAGAAGTTTCAAGACTGCTAGTAAAAAGAGCCATTCAGGAAGTCCCCACAGACCAACTACAATCTGGAACGTACTCAAGATTCTTTTTAGTACCAAAAAAGACAGGGGACTGGAGACCAATACTGGATCTCAACGGATTTAACAAATCTGTACAAAAAGAAAAGTTCTGGATGGTGATACTGCAGTCCATTTTCCCTTTTCTGGGTCAGGGCAATTGGATGTGGTAGATAGATCTTCAGGATGCGTACTACCATATCAAGATGGATAGATGCTCCAGGAGATTTCTTTGCTTCTGGGTAGGGGCCAGTCATTACCAGTTCAGAGCTCTGCCCTTTGGTCTCACCACAGCCCCCAGGGTATTCACCAAGAGTATGGCAGTAGTCACGGCTCACCTGAGGCATCAAGGATTCCAGGTGTTTCCCTATGTAGACGACTGGCTCCTGACTGCTACCACCAGGCGTCAACTCTTAGAGGCATGAGATTATACAATCACATGATGCACTCAACTAGGCATTACAGTAAATTTTGAAAATTCTGCCTTGTTGCCCTCTATCTATCACATACATAGGAGCAGAATTAAACACAAAAGAAATGTTGACTAATAGTGGAAACTGTCCTGTGGTAATCTTGCAAACAAGTGTTAATTCTAATGCAGAGCAAAAGGGTTCAAGTCAGACATGTCCTCCAAGATCTAGGCTCCATGGCAGCTGCCATTCTTCTTGTCCCATTAGCGCGTTTCCACATGAGAATCCTTCAGTGGCTTCTTTTCAGGCAGTGGTCTTTCCAGGAACTACCCATGTCTCACATGATCCTGATCACAGAAACATGCAAAAGGCACCTTTCTTGGTGGATGGTCTCCCCACTAGTAATTCAGGGCAGACCTTTCATACAACCCCCTCCTGTAGCCGCAGTGACCACGGAGGCCTTCCTGATAGGGTGGGGCGGTATTTTCTAGGCAGGACAGTCCAAGGCACTTGGCAACCTCACGAGTACCATCTGCATATCAATGTCCTAGAAATTAGAGCGGTTCTCCTAGCATTGCTAGCCCTTCAAGACTCTCTTCCTTCCAGGACCATTGCAATCCAAACGGACAACATGTCAGTGGTGTGGCACATCAACAAACAGGGCAGGACCAGGTCTTTCCCCCCGTGTCAAGAAGCACTCAGACTGTGGCAATGGGCGATTTCCTCCCAACGTTTTCTGATTAGCAACGCACATCCCTGGGAAATCCAACGTTATAGCGGACAGGCTCAGCAGAGCTATCCTCGTGCCTCACGAGTGGTTTCTGAATCAGGAAGTTGCAGATCTTATCTTCCTCAAATGGGGACAGTCTTGCTGCGACGTATTTCCCACTCCTCAACAAGAAATGCAGCAGCTACTTCTATCTACTTCCTCTTCCAGGTCATATACCCAGAGATGCTCTAGTCCACGATTGGCCTCAGGGACTCCTTTACGCTTTTCCCCTAATTCCAAGCCTCCTACAGAAAGCAAAATCGTTGGGTTGCAAAATGATCCTCATTGCCCCATATTGGCCTCGACAGATATGGCTCCTGTTCCTACACCTCCACCTTCTGGATCAACCGTGGATTCTGGATCCAGTTCCAGATCTTCTGATTCACCAATCAGGCGGGTTGCGCCAATCCCTTCAAACTCTCCAGCTCATCGCTTGGTTACTCCACTTCCAACCTTAGCCAGGCTTTCCAATATCTCCCCAGCAGTCCGTGATGTTATTGTTTCCTCACATAAGTCTACTACGAGGAAAATGTATGCTAGTAAATGGAAACTTGTTTTCTTACTGGGCAGAATCTAGAAATTTGCATCCTTTCTCAGCCCCCAGTCCATGAAATTCTTGAATTTCTAGCACAGCTTTTTCAGTCTGGTGCGGCTTCCACTACCATTAGAGTACAAGTAGCTGCCATTTCTAATTTTCATATCGGTATGTTTAATTCTAGCATAATGTCTTGTAAGCTCTGCAAGGCCTTTAAGAAAGGAACATATTTTCTTAAACCCCCATTTAAAGATCCTTCTCCTCCTTTGGATCTCAGTTTAGTTTTAGCTTCCTTAATTTTTCCTCCCTTTGAACTGGCAGCATCATGTTCTTTAAAAGTTCTTTCTTGGAAGACACTTTTTCTGGTTGCTATCACTTCAGCTAGACTTGTCTCAGAACTTCAAGCACTATGTGTTCGTCCTCCTTACCTGGTGCTTCACAAGGACAGAGTTTCTCTGAGGACCAATCCATCCTTTATTCCTAAAGTCTGCTCAGAGAACAATTTAAATCAATCCGTAGATCTCCCAGTTTTCTTTCCTAATCACAGCAACAAGGCAGAATACAAGCTCCACCAATTGGATGTGCACAGACAATTGAATTTTTACCTTCATAGAACTGAGGAACTAAGAAAGTCAGACCAGTTGTTTCTTTCTTGTGCTTTCAATAAACAAGGCCTTCCAGTTTCTAAAGTGACCTTATCCGGATGGTTATCTGATACTATTGCTGTTATTTATCAGTTATGAAATAGCTACCAGCTAAACCAAAAGGTCATTCCACTAGAGCATTGGCCACCTCTGTAGCTTTTCAGTCTAGGTTGCCCATAGACTCAGTCTGTGCAGCTGCCACTTGGGCTAACCCTCACACTTTTATCTCTCATTACAAGGTAGACATGGTCTCCCGGAGCAGAGCTTCCTTTGGTTCTATTGTTCTGAAGAGTCTGTTCCAATTAGCCACCTGGGATTTTAGGTGCTAGGGACGCTGTCCCAAACAGCAAGAATGAAGGCGCGATGGACAACTTAACATAAAGAAGTTATGTACCTACCAAACTTAACATAAGTTATGTACCTACCATAACGTTCCATGTTAGTTGTCGTCATCTCGCCTTCCTTCTTGCGTCCTTCCCACCTTCCCCCTTCCTAGAGGATTGTGAGGAGTTCCCATTTGTTTTCACTGGCTGAGCATCTTTTATTACTTCACATGCCAGGTAGTTTACAACTCTTTCCTTGTTTAGGTGTATTGGACAACCAGTTTTTAGGAACTGGTTACTCTACT
>NC_056743.1:1018071082-1018278582 GCF_019279795.1 Protopterus annectens
GGTGCATAAAACTGAGGGTAGATTGTCTTTTGTATTCAAGTGGAAGAGAAAGTGGGGAAAATGAATGATTCAAGGAGTAAGAATAGCCCCGTTGTATACCCCTTCTATGAAGTCAAGTGAGTAGTGCTAGGCACCAGGCTGTGAGTGTGTAAAAGATGTTGAATAAAAGCGGGACCTCTGCTTCTTGCAGTCGCTTATAGCTAGAATGTAGGAAAATTGCGGAGCTTATATCTAAATAGGCTCTGTCTTGCAACCATTTTCTGCTTGTAGCAGATTATCCCATACCTGATGTGCAAGGGTTGAAGGGATCCTTTGATCTATGGCATAGAAATGACAGCAACACAGGTAACTGTCCATGTCTCAGTTACTGGGGAACTGGGGAGGATGTGATGTGAAGGAGTAGCATCTGGACAGCTTGTTTACTCCAGGAGGGAAGAAAAAAGAATTTGGGCTGTGATTTTAGTACTTTGAGTGATGGGTGTTGTCTGTGATTTGAAAAACAGATTGGTATCATACATTTGCCATTAGAGAGCAATTCTGGAAATGACTGACATTACGTGTGATAATACAAGTGATGTGAGCAGCTCCTGTCATTTAAACTATTCCAGAAAAATGTTCTGCATGCAAAGCTATGTATATGAGATTTGCTATTTTTTTTTTTTTGGCTGAAGGAGTCTCTCCTCTTGGGGGATAGTACTGGAGACACTAGGGGATAGTACTGGAGACACTAGGGGATAGTACTGGAGACACTAGGGGATAGTACTGGAGACACTAAGAGATGAGTAGGAGCAGTAAGCAAATGGTCAGTTGGAGGGCATGCAGTGAGGTGGTGGTGGGGGCAAAAAAAAGGCATAATCAGTTCTGTTCTTGGTCTACAGTTGACTGTTTCATTAGTTGATGGCATCATGTGTACTGATCCTGTTTGACCACCACTGGTGCAGCATCTGATAGGTTAAAGGAGCTTTGGGGGTTGTTTGGTCTTTGCCACAGTCCAAAAAAAGTCCAGCACAGCATCCTTCCCCCACTACAAGCCACCTGCTCTGTGTGTGTGTGTGTGTGTGTGTGTGTGTGTGTGTGTGTGTGTGTGTGTGTGTGTGTGTATGCAATGCTTTGTTACAAGTTCCTCACTAAACCTGTGCATATATTATCTAAGAAGGATTTCGTTTCAATGCTTTACATGTCTTATTCCCTTGGTACATCTCTGTTAAGGCCTGCATGAAATGTGTAACTTCAGATTTGACTGTACTCTGGAAGGAAGCAGGACTGGCTGCAGGTGTTAAGACTGTTCAGCGCACAAACCTGTTTCAAGATGCTAAACCCTGCCATAAAGTCAAATAGTGTACTGCTGTAGTAGAATATTCTGCCGTTCCTCAGAAGATTCTGGTCATACTTATTGGCCCCAAGTTACTTCAGAGTCCTAGAGTTTGAACTATGAAGTAAGTTTTTTATTTCTTAAATACCTTTCATCATCTCCTCCCTTCTTGGTTTTCTAAATGCTTCTAAAGTCTCTTTATATCAGGCTGTGTCTTATTTGGGCATTTGATCTTTCAGGAATCATTACTTCTTTTGTGGCAAATCCACTTAAAAATGAACATTTAGTGTTAGATCTGTTTAGTTTCCTTTCTTGATACTCAAGAATGTTCCAGCTGTAGAAAAGTTAATGCTGGCACAAACAAAATGCACTTCAGAACTGTTTGATGATGGCGGCATTGCAGAGATTATAATAAAGGTGCTCATCTTCCTTTACCAAATCTTCCTCATCTGAGATTTCTGGTCCTTTATTTGAGAAACATGATATTCACAAGCAGCGAGAAATATCGGAGATAACATTCTCGTCAGCAGAAAAATGGGGAAAAAATCAGACTAAAGGAGTAAAAAAAAAAAAAAAAAAAAAAGTTACTGAGCCTCCTTTTCAGGTTATAGAGACTCCTTAAAAGACCTGTGCCTATTTACTAACCTGCGTCTTACTCCTTCCTGGGTTTATTTTAGCCTTTCTTCTTTCAATCCAGCAGAGTCCACTTCTGCGAAAACTGATTATAATAAACGGTCAGTTACCATTAAGAAATTGGAGGTACAATTTCTTTGCTCTGTATAAGATGCCCTTTTTGTTTTTTCTTGGTACTTCTGCGTATACACCAAACTCGCGAATGCTTGTTCCAGAGTGCGTCAGTTCAGCAGTTGCAAGCTCCATCAGCATCTGCTTTCCTGGTGTTGATTTCCTGAATGTCTGCTTTTCTGAAGTTTAACTAGTGATGGCGCAGTAATCTGCCAGGTTCTGTAGTGCAGACTACAGTAGTCTCCATTCCATTTACCTTCTTCCTGTAAGCGTAAGCCCTCTTGCCTTAACGACCTCGGTCTCTTTCCCTTGTTAGATGTTTTTGTAATACAGATAGGCCTTTCTTTTCCTCCTGCATTCCAGGAGAAATTGAAAAGGTTTACAGGCCTGAGTGTCTCTTGCATTTACAAAGCCCAAGAAAAGCTTCCAGAAAATGAAACCTCTGGAGACTTTGCAGAAGAAATATACAGATGTGAAGTTGTTCTATCTCGCCTTCATTCTTACTGATGGGTTCAGAGCCAATCCTCGGCTCCGACTTGGCCAAATGCGAAAGCTCAAGGTCTTCAACCAGCTCATGGGCCTATTCCCTATCCCATGATGCACTGGTTATTCTCTCAGATCTCATTTGCTGCTGCAACAGATCAGGTCATTCACCAGCTCTGGCCAGTGAAAATTGCTTTTTTTTTCTATAAGTATTTTACATTTTGTAAAATTTTACATAAGTTTGACTATATTAATATAGTTGTCATGAAGAGTGCCTTTTGCACTTAGTTTTTCCAGTGTGTGTTTTTCTTGTTCTTCGTAGCCTGTTTGATGGCCTTGTTGTACCCCTATCCCCTTATATCTAGTTAAGTTTTCATAATGGTGATGTTCTTCGTCTCACATTGCTGCAGTCATAACCTGTGGGTAGTCCGCTGTCCTCGGTCGGCCCGAATACCAATGAGTTAGGCTGGCGTCGGTCATGGGCGCCCGGAGCTGATGTCAGTACGTAGTAGTACTTAAGCGCATGACCGACGCCATATCCTCAGTCTTTCTTGCCGCGTGGTCCGAAGCAGAAGCAGCGTTTGCAAGTGCCATTCGGCGTTCTGAAATTTTCAGTTTTCGAGTTTCAGACCGAAGACCAGTTGGGCTAAGTACCCCGTTGGGGAAAATTTTTGTCTTTTCTTGCCTCAGTTAATCCGGATGTCAGAAAAAGTTAATAATTGTATTTCTTGTGGGAAACAGATACCTCATAGGGACTATCATTCTCTCTGTATTCCTTGCTTAGGGCCTGAACACGACGTAGTCGGTGTCGCTTTTGCGCTAGATTTAATAAGCGCACCATTAAACGCAGATTAGACTGTGCTAGGCTTGTTTTCGGTAAGCGGTGTAACTACAACATGCCGTCGGATCCTCCGACGCCCGCTACCGCAAAAAAGCGAAAAGATAAATCCTTAAGGTCTAAACCAGAGGAATCGTCCGTTGCGGACGCCGGTTCTATGGAATCTACGGTTGAATCTGTGGATCCAGCCGAAGTCTCGGCTGAATCCCAGGGGGAACCTTTACTTTTGCAGGAGTTGGCCTCTCCGGAGTTAGGTCAGGCCGAGGGTGCTTCTCAAGTTTCTGTGGTTCCTTCCTTGCAAAAGGTTATTAGGCCTTCTACTTCAGTCACTAAAGGCCCTGCTAAGGCTAGACCTGGTATTTCTGGTACGGGCCACAGCCCTGGTTCTTCGGGCTCTGATCCCAAAAAGCATATGTTGAAAATGGCAGAGGATTTGATTACCTTGATCAGGGGTTCTATGCCCCCTCCAGAGAAGAGGCCTAGGGTGGAGACAGATTTAGAGGGAATGGAACATTCCTCAGATTACTCGGAGTCCTCAGCTGAGGATATTCAGGATTTTCCTCCCTATTCTGATTCGGATGCAGAGGATTCCTGTCCTTCTGCTTCACCTCCAGAGGATTTTTCCTTTTCTGAAACCATGCATTCCATGAGGGAGCATTTCAAGTGGGAAGGTCAGGATTTTTCAGATTCTCGTAAGAGGCTTAGGGAATTTTTGTTTTTGCCACAACATAGACCTTTGGCTATTCCCCCTGTTTTAGATGTTGTTCAGGATGTTTTTTCTGAAGCTTCCCTTAATCCTGATTCTTTACCCCCTGCCCCTGTCAAGCCAGACAGGTATTACAGAGTTCCAGAGGCACATAAATATTTGTATAAGAGCCCTAGAGCTGACCCGGAAACTATTATTCAAGGGCCCAAGGGTGTCGGGGCTTCTGTGGTTAAGAATCCAGTTCCTTTGGATAAAGATTCTAGAGCGTTGGATAGGTGGGGTAAAAAAGTGTACACCTCTTCTACGTTGGCTATGAGAGCTTTAAATTGCCAATTCCATATGCTGAAGTATCAGAACTTTCTGTTAGGTCAATTAAAATCTAAGGTAGATGCTTTATCTGAGGGTATAGAGTGTAAGGAATTGCAGGACTTGGTTCATGCTTCAGATCAAATTGGTAAACATGCCTTGCAGTGTGGCTTCGATGCCCTTCAGGCTTCTTCCAGGGTAGCTGCTACTGGTTCAGTTATTCGTAGGCATGCCTGGCTTAAGGATCAAAATTTGTCAGAGCATGTTAAAGCTCGGATTTTGGATGCTCCCCTTCAATCTGAAGTTCTTTTTGGTTCCCCTGTGGAGTCAGTTTTGAAAAAGATGGAAGACAAAGCTAAGTCTATGCAGACAGTTAAGGAATTTTTGCAAGTGCAGCCCCCTAAGTTTAGCAGGAATTGGCCTGCAAGAGGATGGTCTTACCCTTCTTCAGATTTTCAGTCTAAGGGCAGGTCTAGGCGTGGTAGGGGCAGGGCTCACGCTCAGGGTTCTTTCAGACCTAGGACTTGGAGTTCTCCTGCACAATCTTCTGGTGAGGGCAGGGGTCAGCCTTTTCGTAAACAGACCCAATGACCTGTATCTCCAGCTGCCGGATCCTTCCTTTCTGGCAGCTCCTCTAGGAGGAAAGTTGGCACTTTTCAAACAAAATTGGCATTTGGTCACCCAGGACAAATGGGTGTTGGACATAATAAATCAAGGCTACAAGTTTTATTTTCACACTTTTCCCCCTTTCAAAGGCATGCCAGATGTCCCTCCTCAGCAAGGGCTGGAGGCTCAAGAACAAATTTCTTTGCTTTTACAGATGGGGGCTATCCAGGTGGTACCTCTGTCAGAAGAAGGCCTAGGGTTTTATTCTCGTCTTTTCCTAGTGCCAAAGAAAGGAAACACTTGGAGGCCAATTCTGGATTTGTCCATTCTCAATACGTACCTAGACATTCCAAAGTTCAAGATGTTAACATTACAGCAACTTCTGCCTCTGCTAGGCAAAGATCACTGGATGGTAACTCTGGATCTCCGAGGCCTATCTTCACATTCCTATCAGGCCCAGCTGCAGGAGATTCCTGCGTTTTCGGGCTGGCACTTCTCATTATCAGTTCTCTGCATTGCCCTTTGGTTTATCTACTGCGCCCAGGGTGTTCACAAAGGTTCTGTCTCCTGTAATAGCTTTCTTAAGACTGAGGGGAATACAAATTTATCCTTATCTGGACGATTGCCTGATTCTTGCTCAGGACAAAGACAAGTTACTTCAACAGCTACAGTATGTAATGGCAGTTTTAAGGTGCCTAGGGTATTCTGTGAACGAAACAAAGTCCAGTCTAGTACCCTCTCAGGACATGTGCTTTCTGGGTGTGAGACTGAATACAGCCTCTCAGATGGCTTTTCTGACCCCGGACAAACAAAGAACTCTTCATCTATACTTCCAGCAATTATCAGTACTGTCCAGGCTGACTGCAAGGACAGTCCTTCAAGCCTTGGGGTTCATGGCATCTTGCATTCTGGTACTTCCCAATGCCAAACTGCATATGCAGAAGCTACAATGGTATCTCAAAAGTGTATGGACTCAACACTGCCACGATTTGGACACTGTCATTCGATAATACCTTGCATCCAGAAGGAATTCTTGTGGTGGGCACAGGAATGTCACCTAAACAAGGGACTCTCTGTGACCCGGCCAGAGGCGAGTCAGATCTTAACGACGGATGCCTCAGACCTGGCTTGGGGAGCACACTTCAATGGGAAATGGATTCAAGACACGTGGCCTCCCAAACTACAGCATTTGCATATCAACATGAAGGAGATGTTAGCAGTCCAGTTTGCCCTGATGGCTTTCAAGGGCCTACTTCAACCAGGACAGGTATTGATACAAACAGACAACACTACAGTCATGTGGTACATCAACAAGCAGGGGGGGACCCATTCTTATCCTCTTTGCAGACAAGCTATGATATTGTGGGAGACTGCTCTGGGATTGCACATCACTCTTCAAGCACGGTTTCTGCCAGGAGCACAGAACTCCCTAGCAGATGTATTGAGCAGACAAATTGTGGATCCCCACGAGTGGAAATTGGATCCTCAGGTATTTCATCAGTTGACAGTGGCTTGGGGAACTCCAGACATAGATCTGTTCGCTTCTCCTCTAAATTTCCAACTACCAAAATTTTGCACAAAAATGTTTCACCCAAAAGCTTGGAAAGTGGATGCTCTATCTTTAGTTGGAACAACCTTCACGTCTATGCTTTTCCTCCTCTGCCTCTCCTTACCAAGGTTCTCTTGAAGGTCAGGCGGGACAAGCCCTGCATGATTTTAATAGCACCAGATTGGCCACGACAGCACTGGTATCCTCTGCTGAGGAGTTTAATTCAGGAGCCTCCTTGGCCTTTGCCACAGCTTCCTCACTTGTTGTCCCAGTCAAGCAGTCATTTGCTCAATGTCAGGGTGCAGTCCCTGCATCTAACGGCCTGGCGTATTCTGTTTTAGAGCCTGTGGGTTCTCAGCTTCCTCAGCAGGTTTTAGATGTCATCTTGGAAGCTAGGCGGCCAAGCACTAGAAAAGTTTATGCTGATAAATGGAGGAGATTTTTTCTTTGGAGCACAACAAAGGGCTTTGATGTCTCTGTACCTAATTTGAGTTTTACACTGCAGTACCTTACTGAGTTACTAGACAAGGGTTTGTCATTTTCTTCTGTGAAAGTTCATGCTGCAGCCATTTCTGCTCACTATGATTGTGACCCTCCTTTATTTTCTCACCCTTTGTTTAAGCAATTTCTTAGAGGGGCAAAAAATATAAGACCCCCACGTAGAGCTCCTACTCCTTCCTGGGATCTCAATTTTGTGTTGGAGAAGCTTACTTTGCCTCCTTTTGAACCTGCAGCTACGTCTGAATTGAAGTTTTGTCATGGAAGACTGCCTTTTTGTTGGCCATTACTTCTGCTAGAAGGGTATCTGAATTGCAGGCTCTCATGGCAGTTGAACCTTTTCTAATATTCCATAAGGATAGAGTTTCTTTGCGTACTAACCCTACTTTCATGCCAAAAGTGATTTCTAATGTGACCTTGAACCAGTCTATCCATTTGCCTACCTTTTATGCTGATCCCCAAAATAAGGGGGAAAAAATCTTGCATTCTTTGGATATACACAGGCAGTTACGTTATTATTTGAGCAGAACTAAGGAGTTCAGACAGACTCAACAGTTATTTGTTTCTTTTGCTTTGGGTTCACAAGGGAAAGCTGTTTCCAAGCAGACTATTTCAAAGTGGATTGGTAATTTTATTGCTTTTTGTTGTTCTCATCATGGGAAGGATGTTCCTGCTGGGATTAGGCCTCATTCCACTAGGGCTACTGCCACTTCTACTGCTTTTTTGAGGGGTGTAGCTACTAAGGATATTTTGGAAGCAGCTACTTGGAGTTCGGTTCATACTTTTACTAAACATTACCATCTCCCTCTCTTCTCCAAGTCCAGGGCTGGGTTTGCCACTGCAGTCTTACTGGGCATGTTAGCAGCCCCTAATGCTTTTTAGTTTACCAGCCTCCCTTTTCCTTTGCTTTGGGATTCTACCCACAGGTTATGACTGCAGCAATGTGAGACTAAGAACATAGTACAGTTTTGTACCTACCATAAATGTAGATGTTCGAGGATCCACATTGCTGCAGTCCTATTTTCCCTCCCTCCTTCCCCTCTTTGGTTTGGGGGTGTGGTTGTTGTTTGTTGTTATTGTTCCTTGGGGATAATTATTATTTTCTCCCTTTGTGGCTCTGGCCTTTTCCTTTTAAGGCCTTCTGACATCTGGGGCAAGAAAGACTGAGGATATGGCGTCGGTCATGCGCTTAAGTACTACTACGTACTGACGTCAGCTCCGGGCGCCCATGACCGATGCCAGCCTAACTCTTTGGTATTCGGGCCGACCAAGGACAGCGGACTACCCACAGGTTATGACTGCAGCAATGTGGATCCTCGAACATCTACATTTATGGTAGGTACAAAACTGTACTTTACTGTGAATTTAACAGTGTAGTGTGTTTATATCTAGCGTTTTCTTCATAGGTTAGTGTGTTTTATAGCCTGTTTAAATTAGAAGGCTAATTTCATAGTTTGTGTGTTTTGAAGTTTATTGTAGCCTGTTTAAGTGGAAGGCTAATCTTATTTCAAGCTCCTTTTTTATTAGAGAGTTTATTATAGTGTGTTGTGTGGACTTTCTCCTTTTTCACAAAATGTCACAGGATAAGGACAAGGAGAAGCAGGTTAAGCCTTCGGGCTTCAAGAAATGCCCCAAGTGCGGACAAGATGTCCATTATCGATGGACACACGGATTGTGTGTAATGTTTAGGTCGCTTAAACTTGTTCCATAGAGTTACAGGAAAGGAAGAATAAACTGATTATGAAGGGTTTAATTAAATCTTCCTTTCAGGAATCTTTAGATCAGAATAGGGCAGCTCATGCTAAACCGACTAAGTCTTCGAAAAAATCATCTGCTTCTGAATCTTTGGAACTGTGAAAATCTCCATCTTCCAGTCAGTCCAAAGCTGACGAAACTTTAACTTCAGCTCCACTGATATTGGAGCCAACAGTTGTTACTATTAGGAGCTGGTCCCCCAGTACTAGAGCCGATAGCTCCTATTCTAAAATCACTAATATTACAATCTGTGGCTTCTTTGGTTCCGTCCTCTTGGCCCTCAAGAAGCCTGTAAGATATGGATGTGGATCGTGTGGTGCAGAAGCTTCTGCAGACACCAGTGCATGCCAAGCTTTTATCAGGTCCAACCCCTCGGGCTTCAGAACCGACCATTCCTCCCCCCTCTACTCCTGTTCCTCCTCCGATCTGACTCGTTGTTTCGGAGCCAGAGTGCTCCGAAATGATGATACTGGAGCCGTCGATGCCGAGACCTGTTCCAGCACTTTTAGTACTGACCTCTCTGACTACTTTGGCTCCAACCCGAAGGGTCTGGGAGCTGACACCAGTCTGGCCTGGGGAGGATAGTCAAACTGATCTTTCGGGTCCGACTTTGACTCTCGTGGCTTCGACGCAGGTGAGTTCAGTGCCTACCTTTGGTTCGGAGCCTACAGTCTTGGTGCCGGGGAATCTGCTGGATCGTCGGATCCAGGAATTACTTTGCATCGCAGCCAGGGAGCCCTCGATAACATGAGGAGAGCATTGTCCCCAAGGACAACCATTTCATCACAACCAGCAGCCTCTCCCCCTAAAGCACCAGTGTCTACTTCATCATCATAGATTCCACAAAAGCGTAGAGACCCAGAGCCTCAGGAAGCTCCATTGGGTGATCCCTGCTCTTCCAGGACCTCATCAGAAGCTCCCACTGAGGAGGTCCCTCGGAAGAGGGCTATGCAAGACGAAGCATCTGGACTCCCCTCGGGAATCTGTCACTTCAAACATGGACTTGGATGATTCAGAAGGTTTCCCACGATCACCCGCAGAAGAGGTCTCCTTCCCAGATATCTTAGAGATTCTCAAACAGAGGGGTGATTGGGAGTCCACCAAACCTACTGATGATGACGAGTCAGTCTACCTGAACGCTTTTCTGTCTCGACCCTTGGCCTCTTGGGCGTTTCCACCTTTCGATTAACTCATGGACTTGGTTTGTCGAAAGGTTTGGGAGTCTCCAAATACAGTGGAACCTGACCCTGTGAGTCCCAATAAGTTTATTACCTCACCATAAGACAAGGTCTTTCTCACCAAGGGAGTCCCTGTTGATGCCATGGTGGTGGCGGCGGCCACTAAGGAGTTATCCAAAACTTCTACGTCAGTCCGTTCACTGAATAAAGATTTGGGAGTCATGGACAGATATGGAAAGCGCATGTATACTAAAGCGACTTTTGCTCTTGGGTTGCTGAATTATCTTATGCATTTCACTAGATTGCAAATAGATCTCCTAAAAGAGCTAGGCGATACTCTATAGGGTTCAGTAGCTGCGAGGGTTTCAGATTAAATATCCTCACAGCTTTCCACTCTCAATTCCTTGACAAACTCGTCCATGCGTTTGCTTTTGTATGTAGCTGATGGAGCGAGTAGAGCAGCAGGATTGCTCTTAGGAGGCATTCCTGGATGCGCCTATGTTCTTTTGCGGAGCCCTTTAAGTAATCATTTGTCAACACCCCCTTTGATGGCTTCTCCCTTTTTGGACCCAAAGTGAAAGAAACGCTTACCAGGTGTGGACAGGGAAGACACTGCTGTCGGAGTCCGTTTTTCCACTTTTACCAGACCCTACCCCAAAGATTAGAAAAGTGGAAATATGTGGTTCCGTAAAACTGAAGGAGCCTTTCAGGAAACACGTGGTGAAACCCCCTCCAGAGGCAGAGGAGGGGGTAATAATGGAAGACTCTGCCCACGCAGCAGAGGTGGTCCGCAGAACCAGGGTGACAGAAATCAGTTCTATAGGAAGCCCTACCAGAGGTCCACCCATCCATCTCTAGATGCAGTTGGGGGATGCTTATCTTTGTACCCAGATGCCGGACTAAAAATAAAAGACAGCTGGGTACAAGGCATCATATCCAGAGGTTGCGCTGTACCATTTTTTGCCCCACCTCCCATGTAAAGAAAATCCCAGACATTCAACCCAGTCACGGGGAACAAGCAACCATAGAAGTTCAAAGGTTGCTAAACAAAAGTCATCCAACCGGTCTCTGCAGACCAGATAGGATCCAGAACTTACTCGAGGTTCTTTTTAGTTCCAAAGTAAACAGGGGACTGCAGACCCATTTTGGATCTCAGCAGACTGAACAAATCTGTAAAAAAAAAGGCAAAGTTCCGGATGATCACGCTGCAGTCGATACTTCCTTTTCTAGGAAAAGACAATTGGATATGCTCGATAGGTCTCCAGGATGCATACAACCACATAAAAATGGCCAGATCATCCAGAGATCATCTGCGCTTTCTCTGGGGGCCAGTCATTACCAATTTCGAGCTCTGCCCTTTGGTCTCGCTACAGTCCCCAGAGTGTTCACCAAATGCAAGGGAGTAGTCACAGCTCTCCTTAGATGTTTAGGATTCCAGGTGTTTCTATACCTAGACGATTGGCTCCTAACTGCCACCACCAGCCATCAACTCATTCAAGCAAGGGACGCCGCTATGAATCTATGCTGTCAGTTGGGTATTACCATAAACTCAGAAAAGTTACCTTATCACCATCGCAGCATGCCATTTTCATAGGAGCAGACTTAGACGCCACCACAATGACCCTAAAACTTCCGCCAGAAAGAGTTTGTACTCTGACAACAGGTTCAAACTCTTCTCTCAGAACAAAAAGCCCCAGCGTCCATGGTTTTCACATTGTTTGGTACAATGGCAGCAGCCATCATTCAATTACCACTGGGTCGGATGCACATGTGCATACTACAATGGTTACTTTTCACGCAGTGGTCATTTTAAGATCTCCCAATGTCTCATCAGGTCATAATCATGAATTCTTGCATAAGGGATCTCCAGTGATGGCTAATATCTCATTGGGTAACAACGGGCTGTCCCTTTGTCCTACCAACCCCCATAGCCATAGTGACCATGGACGCTTCCCTGATGGGGGGACATTATCAGGGAAGAACAGCCCAAGGCACATGGAATCATTATGAGGCCAATCTGCATATCAATGTCCTAGAGATGAGAGCGGTTCTTTTAGCATTGCAGTCCTTTCAAGACCCTCTTCCTGAGGGGACCATTGCAATACAGACAGACAACATGTCAGTAGTCTGGTACATCAACAAACAAGGAGGAACCAAATCTTGTCCTCTGTCAAGAGGCCCTGAGAGTATGGCAGTGTGCAACCTCCACCCAGCACTTTCTGATAGCAACACACATCCGTGGGAGGTCCAACGGCATAGCAGACAAAACTGAGCAGGGCAATTCTATTGCCTCATGAGTGGTCCCTAAAGAAAGAAGTAGAGGAAAGGATATTCTGCAAATGGGGCCAGCCTTGCTGCGATCTCTTTGCCACTCCCACAAAATAAGAAAGGCAGCAGCTACTTTGCCCTAGTTCTCCCTCAGTGGGTTGCCCCAAGGGATGCACTTGTTCATGATTGGCCTACGGGTCTTCTTTATGCTTTTCTACCTTTTCCACTGATACCCAAATACAGAAAGCCAGTGCTCTGGAAAGGACAGTCATTCTAATAGCCTCCTACTGGCCTCTCCAGATTTGGTTCCCCTTTCTTCGGCCTCATCTATGGGAAGAAACCCTGGACCTGGTTCCAGACCTCCTGAGTCACTCATCATGGGCTGTTCATCCATCCCTTTAGTCCCTCAAATTGACAGCTTGGCTGCTCTACTTCCAAACATAGCCAGGTTTCAGAATCTTTCAGCTGCAGCTCAGCTTATTTTGACATCCTCTCACAAATCATCTGCCAGAACGTTGTATATCAGCAAATTGAAAAGATTCTCAGTATGGGCATTACAAAACAATATTGATCCTTATTTAGCTCCAAGATCCTCTATTTAGAATTTTTGACTAAGCTTTTCAATGAAGGGGCAGCCGCTGCTACTATTTGAGTTCAATGGCTGCAATATGTAACTTTCATCTTGGTGATGAAGGATCCAATATCATGTCACATAGACTTTCCAAGGCATTTCTCAAAGGTACTATACATTTGAGACCACCCATTAAATCTCCAGTTACTCCGTGTAACCTGAATTTTGTTCTTTCAAGAATCATCCTACCTCCTTTTGAACCAGCCTCCTCATGTGACCTAAAGTATCTCACATGGAAAAACATATTTCTAGTAGCCATTACTTCCGCTCGGAGGGTTTGAGTTACAGGCCTTGCCCATTAAACCCCCATATCTGTTGTTGTCTTTGGGCTTTTCCTGGTTAGGGGTTGCCACAGTGGAACTCCGGTCCGCTAATGATTGGCAGTAGATTTTTATGAACGCTGAGGTGCCAGCTCGAGGTTCAACCTTAAACGAAGGCATGCCCATTTACGCATGTCTTTCGAACGCCCACCAAACCACGGGGAGGACATGCAGACTCCACACACAAGGCACTCCCCGCACTCCAGCCGAGAAACGAATGGGAGAACCTCTTGCTGTGAGGTAACAAAGCTACCGCTGCACCACAGCGGTTAAACCCCCATATCTAATTTTTCATAATGATAGTTTCTCTTTGGACTAATTCCTCATTTTTACCAAAAGTATGTTCAGAAACTAGCCTAAATCCGTCCATAAAGTTGCCGGTGATCTTCCTTGAATATGGCAGTAAGGTGGAGTAAATGCTGCACAAGCTTGATGTTCACAGCTTCGATCCTATCTAGATAGGACCAAGGATTTCAGGAAAACATAACACCTCTTAATTTCTTTCACAGATTCCAAGAAAAGAGCTCCTGTTGTGAAAACCACTTTATCAAAATGGTTATTGGCTTTGTGTTTCCTTCACTTATTCTTCAGTGAATATACCCCTATAAAACAAAATAAAGGGCCACTCAGCTAGAGCTGTCTCCACCTCTTCAGCCTTCACTGCTAAATTACCAATTGATACCGTTTGTGCATCAGCCACTTGGTCAAGGCTGCATACTTTTATCACTCATTACAAAGTAGATAGGGCCTCTAGGGGCAAGGCTTCCTTTGGTTCAACTGTCCTGAAGAATATACTCCCACCCAAGAAAGATGGTGCTTGGGACACTGACCCATCAGTAAGAATGAAGGCGAGATGGAACAACTTCACATAAAGAAGTTATGTACTCACCATAACGTTCCATGTGAGTTGTTCATCTCTCCTTCATTCTTGCTTCCCACACTCCAACCCCCATCCAGTCTTCTTGAGAACTGAGATTTAAGGCATAGCATGGCTGTATGTGAGCCTTATCCACTGTTTTTCTAGAGTCTATATTACATAGTCGAAGTTCCGTAACTTCGACTGACATATGTTCGAACACATATGTCCGAAGTAATTGAAATTCGACTGTGAATAAAAAAAAAATAAAAACAAAAGAAGAGAGTATATGCAGGGGGGCAAGCCCCCTGCACCCCCCCCCCATCCCCACTCTTTAAATATACCAACTCCGAGGTCACACTACAGTGCAGTAAAGGGAAAATTTCCTTTACTGCACTGTAGCGTGACCTCGGAGTTGGTATATTTAAAAAGCGGGGGTGTGGGAGTGTAGGGGGCCTTGCCCCCCTGCATATACCCTTTTATTTATTTATTTTTTTTATGTTTTTATTCATAGTCGAAGTTCTGTTACTACGGACATATGTCTGTCTAAGTTACGGAACTTCGACTATGTAATATAGCCCCTTTTTCTATACTATTGGTATATCGAGTGGCATATATATATATATATATATATATAAAAATGTATATATATATATATATATATATATATATATATACATATATATATGTATATATATATATATATATATATATATGTATATATATATATATATATATATATATATATATATATATATAATGTATATATGTATATATATATATATATATATATATATATATATATATATATATATATAATATGTATATAAAAGCAAACAAGATCTGAGGGAATCACTAGTGCATAATGGGATAGGGAGTAGGCCCATGAGCTAGTTGAAGACCTCAAGCTTTTGCATTTGGCTGAGTCAGAGCCGGGGATTGGCTCTGAACCCATCAGTAAGAATGAAGGCGAGATAAACAACTAGCATGGAACGTTAGGTGAGTACATAACTTTTTTCTTCTTTTGCCAGATCATCCCTTATTTGGAGATGTCCTGAAGGTAATTGAGGAGAAAGATGACCAACCAATTTGATCTCCTCCTCCATATTAAAGCTGTCAGAAGGTATGCAAGAGTGCAGGCATAAAAACTCCTTGGGTGGCTCCACTCTTGTTGAACACTTGTTGTGATATTGGTAATTACATACAAAGTACACCCTGGTACTGTGGCTGCTATTATCAGGAAGATTGTCTGAATATTTCAACCTCCCATGGAGTGTTTTTTGTGGGCAATGATACTCAAGCCTGATGTCACTATACTGATGGTGTTTTTTAAGAGAAACCATTCTTCTCAGTTTCCAGCCATCTATACCCATCGATAGAATCAAGCTCTGGTTAGACTTTTTATTCTCCTCCATACTCTGAATGTGAGTGCCAGTTTTTCATTAAGACATCTTGGCTGAGGCACATAGCCTTCCACAGACAGTATGCTTAATGAGAGAATTACGGACCAAGCTTCCACTGTGTCCACAGTTCAACATACCACTAATAAACTGGTAACATTAGTCCTGGTCTTCAAATTTTCTTAGCTGTTGGTGAACAATTTTTTTTCGGTGATTATTTTTTGATACTTGTATGCATCTGCAGTACCAATGCATGTTTAACTATTAAAATTAATGTAACGATGGTTTCAACTTGGCATCTTTCATTTCTGAATCTCTTTTTTTTATCCTTTTGTTCTCTTCCGTGTAGCAATTCATCGTCATTGAGCAGTGAAAAGTTTGAAATCTATGGTGTCTGTCATTGGGAATTTCATGTCTGTTGCCTGTAGGACTAAGAAAAGCACGACTTAACCTGACAACTAAATCTTTCCAGGGCTGCCTTAGCTCCGCATCCTTTCCCATAATTGTGATAATGTCAGGACCCACCTCCCCGCTTTCTTTAGCCTATTGTTAATTATGTTACACCGAAAACAGCCCCAGACTACCTGTGATATCTGTTGTTTTCAACCCCTGGTCCCCCCTCAAGCTTTCTTAGCTTCTCTGGATCCTAAGGATGCATACCTTCATATCCCCATACACCCCCTTTACAGAAAATGTTTGCATTTCTCGGTGGTTCTTTGCACTTTCAATTTACTACCTTGCCCTTTGGTCTTTCTATTGCTCCAGGGGTATTGAAGTGCCTAGCCCCAGCCATTGCATACTTAAGGCTGAAAGTAATTTATGTCTACCTGTATTTAGATGATTTGCTGTTTCTGGCAAGCAGCCTAGACACCTTAAACCAACATTTGAACGCAGCCATTCTCTTTTTGTAGGCTGTGGGTTTCACAAATCTCAAAAAGTCTGGTCTCACACCAAGTCAGGATCTTGTATTCCTGGGGTGCAGGTTTTGCACTGATTTGATGATGTTTTTTCTTCCTGTGGGGAATGCAACCTATCTCAGGGTGTTCATAGAGGCTCTTTTGCCTTTTCCTGCCATCACGGCCAGGGTGTTTTAGACTGCTGGGGTTTATGGCCTCCACTATTCCCATGCTGCCCTTTGCAAAGCTATACATGAGAAAGTTCCGGTGGTTTCTCAAGACAGTTTGGTCCCAACATGCTCGTCCTTTAAATATCACGATTCTCCTTCCCTGCTTGAAAGCAGAGTTAGGTTGGTGGGTGTAGCAACTCATTCAGAACCCTGGCCTTCCTCTACACGTTCCTCAACCAACTGAGTAACTCTTCAGATACCTCAGACTTTGGGTGGGGAACAACCTTTGCTTCCAGGAAAGTTCAGGGCTTTTGGTCCCTTTCTGAAAGGAGGGAACATATCAACATAGAGGAGATGAGAGCTTTACGTCTAGCCTTACAGACCTGTCACACACTTCCTACAGACCTTTAACACACTATTGCTGCTAGGACCACCTACAGATCTTCACAGACAATACCACAATCCTTAGGATTTTGTGCCCCCTGCTTGTTTATATACCCATCTCCTCTGTCATTTGGCCATCAAGGCTTTGGAATTGGCTGCCTTATAGAAGGTAACTCTGCATGTGGTGTACCTTCCTTCAGCTCATAACTCTGTGGCAGATGCACTAAGCAGGTCCATGACAGTCTCCTGAGTGGATGCTCCACATAGATGTGTTCCTGGACCTAGTTCACTGATTGGGTACTGCAGAACTGGACTTATTTGCCTCCCCTATGAACAGACAACCTCCTCGCTTCTGTGCCAGGGTCCTTCATCCTCAAGTGTGGAAAGTGAGCGCACTCTCATTCTCATGGAAGGGGAAGTTTCTCTGCATTTTCCCCTTCCCCTTAATTCAGAAATTGCTGTTAAATTCTACAGGACAAACCAAAAATCTTGTTAGCGACTCCCTTTTGGTCATGACAGCACTGGTTCCCTCCTCTTCTGGAGTTAACGAAGGGTCATCACTATGTTACCTCATTGACTGAACCTACTCAGGAAAAGGGATCATTGAGTGATTCATCCACATTTGCTAACTCTACAGCTGACCCTGTGAGTGATCAACTTTTGATCTCTTTCAGGCACCTATTCTCTAAGGATGTGCGAAGGGTTTTGCAGGAGGCCAGAAAAATCTTATGTTTCCAAGTGGAGAAGATTTTCCGTTTGGTGCCAGAAAAGTAAAGTGGATCCCTTTGGTGCAGACATTCTACTAGTGTTTTCCTACCTATGTGTGTTACTCAACAGTAACCTTTCTTACTCTTCAGTTAAAGTCCATTGTACTGCCTTGTCTGCTTGCTTGCCTTTGACCCCTCCACTAGTTTCTGGACTAGACATTAAGCTGTTTATAAAGGGGTGTCCTACACTTAAGACCCTGCCAGGAGACCAATTCCTCCTCCCTGGGATCTCAGTTACATACTGGAAAAATTTGCCCAGGCCCGTTTTGAACCAGCAGCTTCTGCTTCCTTAAAGCTTTGCACATGGAAAACTGCGCTTCTGGTAGCCTTAACCTCTGCCAGAAGGGTTTCTGAAATTCATGCATTAATGGCTTTGCCTCCTTTTCTGGTCTTCCACAAGGACATGGTATCCTTGAGAACTAACCCTTCCTACATGCCAAGAGTGGTGAACGAATTGTCACTTAATCAATCTGTCCAATTGCCTACCTTCTTTCCTTCACCTCAGTCCTGTAGTGAGAGGATTTTACACACCTTAGACATGCATAGACAACTCGGATTTTATCTTGACAAAAAGTCCATCAGGAAGTCTGACCAACTTTTTGTGCCATTTCATCCCAGGGCTGTGGGCTTGTCTGTGTCCAAACTATAGCCACATGGATTTATAATGCTATCATGTTTTGCTATGAATTCCATGTAAAGTCCTTATCAGCAAGTGTTAAGGCACATTCCCCTAGGTCAGTTGCATCCTCAGAGGGCTTCTTCAAGGACGTATATACTCATTCAATCTTGGAAGCAGCCACCTGGTCATCTGTTCACACCTTCACGAAACATTACAAACTGAACACTTTAAAGATCCAGAGCAGGACTTGCTAGGGCAATTCTGCATGGATTCCTGGAAAATTCTTCCTCTTAGCCCTTCTTTATCCTCCTCTCTGGGTTCTCTTTCAGCTGTGTCACTGTCCCATATGTAAAGAATACTGCAGCATTAAATAGGAGGACATATAATACTTGAGTAAAATCTTTCCATAACCATAGATGTCCTCCTGTTCTATGTTGCAATATTCTATTCCCTCCTGTCTTCCCCCTACAACTTGCTCTTTCCTAAGATGATCCACTTAGGCTTCCTGGGGTTTTCCTCATGGGGCTTTCTTATTCTGAAGATGGTATGTACAGACATCCCTTTTATGGCTGATGTTGTCTGGGCCTGCGTGCAACATCCACGTACAGGCAGTGGCTCTAAGCTCTTGTATACAGGCCGGAAGTTGGGTCATTTGGGCGGAATACAACCCATATGTAAAGAATACTGCAACACAGAAAAGAAGGACATCTATAGTTATGGTAAGATTTTACACAAGTACTTTTTTTTTTTTCTCATCTTGCAGGCATTGTAGGACATCTTTCCACCAATGGTCCATCCAGTCCAATAGAGATGTGGTTTGGTATTTAAGTAGAGGGTGGAACACATTGCAATCCTTTTTTGGAGGCCATAAGATCATGCGAATAGTCCTTAATTACTAAAACTTTTCTTGTTGCCTCCCCTCATACCCAGGGCAAGCCAGTTCTCTTGCGGACAGGCTCAGCCATTGCCCGTTGATGCTTCATCAGTGGTCTTGGCCAGTTAGTAGCACAAAGCTCTTTCTTTTACATGGGGGGGGGGGCTTATTACAGTTTTTGTGTCTGACTACAAATGCTGCATCTTTTCTCTTACTCCTCCTTTGGAAGATGCACTTTGTCCACAAGTAAACCCCTGGTTTCCTTTACAGCTTCCCTTCATTCCTTTTATCTCAAAATGTTCTTCATGATTCGCTATTGTAGTATTGACTCTTGGGATTCCTGCCTGCAGAAGTCTGACAGCTAGCTCAAGTACAAGAGCTTTTCCTTTCCCCTCTAGGCCTGGAGTACTGTCTCCCATGCTGACTTTAGGACATGTGAAGTATAAAGTGAACTTCAACGGCACCATCTTTAGCTGTTTTGTGCCATAATTCTGTGAAAATCTAGAGTACTCTGGTTGTTTTCTGAACTGTGAGGTCAGTCTGAATCCACAATTTGCAGACAAGCACCCTGTTGGGGAATTTTCTTATTTTTGCCTTACTGTATTTTTCCTTACTTGTATTGTAGATGTTTGGGACTAAAGTTAACAGTTGTGTTAGGGATGTGTAGCACTTCCACATTTTTCCCCCTGAGCCCAGAGAATATGCGTTATCATCCCCAGTATGTTTTATTCATTGGGAGGGCCATTAGACATGGGATGTTATCCCTTTAAAAATGATTTTTCACAGAAAATCTGTTTCTGGTCTTGGTCAGCCATGGGATCCTCTAGTTCATCCTCCAACTATCCCAGAAAAAGAAATCTTCAGAGAAACTCCTGAAGACATTACAAGAGGTTGAAAATACCACAATAATACCTTCTTGGATTAAGGATTCCAGTGTTAGTGAAATGCTTTTGTGCCCTCGTCATATGCAGTGCTTTTTTTTTTTTGCAAGGCCTCTGGTGTGACCCCTCTGAAGGGCACTACTCCAACTTCCAGCAAATCCTCACAAGTTGAAATTGCTATGCCACTGAACAGATCTTTGGTCCCTTTATAAACTTATGGGTTCAACATATGCATTCTCTTTAGCACTGAGTAGGGCAGCATCCTTATGTTTTGTACAGGAAGAAGTCAAGGGAGAGTAGATTGAGACCTTAGATGTACACCTATGTGCAGAGGCCACCAAGGCAGACCACACAACCAAACACAGGCCCTAGACACCATAGCCCAACTGGTCGTTGGTCAACTTGTCCCAGCCAGTGCTTACTGGACTTCTGCCCCCAGCCTCCATCTATGCCCCCAGTTAGGCTGAGTTCAAAATGGCTTGGGATTTTATGGAATTCTTGAAGTCCAACTAGCCAGTCTCTGAAGACCCTTCCATGTCTGGAGAGTACCCTCTGTTAAAATGCAAAGGGATTTTTCTCCCCAGGTTGACTCTGATAACCAGGCTTCAGAGTTAGATGAGTGGCTTATGTAAATCAAATGTCTTCAGCCTCCTAAGTACGATCAGACACTGAGAATACCCCTTCCTCAGCCTCATTACCTGAAGATGTCTCATTTGCTGATACCCCTTACGGTATAAAGAAGACTTTCAAATAGGAAGATAAGTTCTCTCAGGCTCAGATCAAGTGCAGACATTTTCTTGACCCGCTAGAATCAAACTTTATGACCATCTTTCCGTTTTTTTTCCTGTATATAAAAAAAAAAAAAAAAAAAAAAATAGAAAACCTTTTATTCAACAACCACACCAGATGCAAACATAGTGTGAAGTACAAATTAACTTAGACATCCTGGACAGAAAAGCAGACGGAGTAAAGGATACGGGCATTAGAGGGGAAATACTTGACCTTCATGAAATTTGGCTGTGATGCACTCTGTGCATCTTCCAAGGCAGCGGCTGTGAAATCTGTAGTTGGGAGGTATGCCTAACTGAGGACTCATCCCCTTCCAGAGCACATGAAAGCAGAACTCCTGGATGCCCCTCTGGTTAAGGAGCTTTTCTTTGGAATCCCTGTGGAGAAAGGTGTTCAAGAAGCTGGAGGAGAATGAGAAGTGTGCATCTTGTCAAAGGTCTTTTTCATTTTCTAGCACCAGGATGCACCAGAAATTTCCGTAACAAACACTGGTCCTTCTGCCATAAACAAGAGATGACAACTGCCACAAAAATGAATGGCCACAATAGAAATAACTATCAAGGGGCCATGACAGTTAGAGAGCAGCTGTGATTTAGAACTGTAATTCCATCACCAAAAATCCCACTCCAACTGTTGCCTTTGCCTCCTTCACCTCCTTTCCTACCTCAGTCAAAACTGGGAGGCAGACTAGCCTTTTTTTGCAGAGCAACGAGAGGCCCTTGCTTAGGACAAGAGGGTTCTTCAGATTATAAAGAGAGTACACAGTGAAATTTTAAAAAGTAATCAAAATTCTTCATACAAAATAACTGAAATTTCGTTCAGCCTATTAAATCAAGACAACACTTCAGCAATCTATGCAGTGTTAAATTGAACAATTGACTTTATATGTAAAATAAATGAAATGGAAAAACAAATGTACTAGCTTGTTTTCCCATTTGTAATTGAATATGCACTCATACCCCCTACTCAGTATGGAATATTAATAAAGGTGTTTATACATTGCCATTTTTATTTCCCCTCTTACTATCTTTTAAATCAGTCAGCAGGGAAATATCTAGGAACTGTCTGTATTCCTGTGGCAGTTGTAAGGAAAAAAGTGCTAAAGATCTGGAAGGTATTGTTTAAAAGTATTTTAAAAAGTGTGTGGATCTGGAAGGTGTTGTTTGAAAGTATTTTAAAAGAAGTGTGTTATGTACTAGCATTTTCGAAGAAAGCTGTGGTGGCTGTTATTACTCAAAAAGGGTGAAGACCCTTCATAATAAGCTTCACATGGGTCCATTTTAAATTGTAAACTATTGTTATCGTTTGTCTGTTGTAGCTAAGAGAATTCGACTGTTACTAGATTTGATTGCCACCCCAAAACCACACTGATCTGTAGCTAACAGACAACATTAATGGAACAGCCGTAGTCCAGGAGGGATGTAAAACGTAGGAAAATGCTACTATTGTTGATGTATCCTGATGCAGAGAAAACTTAGATATAGTTAGCTGTAGTTTTTATGAGAAGGGAATGGAAGTGTTTGCATTCCCTGATAGAATAATACAAGCATCACTGTATGTACAAGCATCACTGTATGTACGCAAGAGTTAATTGAGAGGATATATGAAGGGTCGAAGGCAAGTATTAAGGTGGAAGTGTTCCTCTCCAACAAACTGTGTTAGAACAGAGGAACCAGACAGGGGTGTCCTCTTTCCCTTTATTTGCTTTATATTTCGAACTATTGTCAGAGAATAGCAGGCGCTCAAATACCGAATATAACTAGTGAGATACCAAAGAAAAGTTAGCTGTATTTTATATTTTGTACCCGATAAATTCAGAAAAGGGAACATTTTGAGACAATGTCAGTTCTTTATTGGGTATAAAAATTTAATTATGAAAAAGGCTGTAGAGGTAAACGGTGTACCCACATATGAACTGGTTTATCAATGTCACATTTGTAGGGACATGATACAATGAAGTATTAGATGTGTAGATTAAAATGGATTCTGTTATGGAAGACAGAGATATGGAGGATGAGACCATACCTGTCAACTGTACAGATTTTTACAGAATTTCCAGATTTTTGCATTATATTTTTGGCTTGTTACACATAAAATTGGGGTTTTCTAGATTTCATACCCTTCAGAAAATTCATGCTAATGCAAAACCTGTTTTTCTAGCAACTTTCCAAGTTTGTAAGAGCAATATTTAAAAATTGTCCCAATTTTTGGGCCTTTGTCCCCCTGTTATTTGTCGCTTTGTCCAGATTTCTTGCTCTGAGGTTGAGGGCTATGGAAGAGACTAAACAAAAAAATGATACAAAAACACTGGAAGCTCTTGTTTATGGATATTGATGGCAAGATATAAGCAGTGAAAATGTTTAGTCCCTTTAGTTTTATATGCAGGTGAGGCATATAGTTATCAACCAGAGTATTAGTGGTCAGTAATAGAGTTGAAGGAATTTGTATAGGATGGGATGAGGCCAAGAGTTAAGTGGGATATATTGATTTTTCCTATAGAACAAGATGGTTTAAGATCATCTGAATTGAAGGGATACTTCAGAGCTTTAAAGTTAAAGCTCCTGTACATAGTACAAACAGAAGGTTATAAATTAGATAGGGATGATGAAACTTGAAGTGGGGGGGGGTGAGAAATAGGATTTTGGATGCACGTCCTTAAAGAGAATAACCACTATTTAGAATACTGTATGTATAAAGTAGCATTGCAAAGTACTAAACCAACACTGGAAAGGAAGTTTTACCAATGGGGATTGATTGCAAGTAGTGATATTGAAAAATAGGCAAAAGTGGGCTAGAATTTACTAGAGAAAATTAACGAAAACCAATTTATTGGGTGCAAGTAAATAGAAAGGGAAAGATGGTAGACTGGGATGAGGCCAAGCAGAACTTCAGGCTGCAGGTTAGAGACTGCCTCCCTGTTAGGGACTGACAGTGTGGGCAAAGAAAAAGAGATAGGGGAAGGCTAACTGAAAGACCAGTGATTTAGTTATGTCTAGAAAAGGAGCTTAAAAGAGATAATGGGTAGGTCATATAAAACACGAGAACTGTAAGAATCAGTCAGAAAACGTTAGAAAAGATTGGGAGGTGAGACTGGAAAGGCAGATGTTTTTCGTGTTTCACTGTTGCAGTCATTACATTTGGGTAATCTGCTGGCAGGTTGCCCTCAGTCGGCCTGAATTCCAAAGTCTTGAGTCCTGCATCGGTTGCTGTCTCCTCTTCCATGACGTCAGGTCATCAGGGGTATAAAACATGCAGCTGACACCATTTTCTTCAGTCTTCCTTGCTGTGCGGTGCCCAAAGCAGAAGCATTTAGCAAGTGGTGGTTGGCCGACTACTGAAATGTTCGAGTTTGAGTTTCAGAACCGAAGTCTTCACTAAACCTAAGTACCCCGTTGGGGGAACTTTTTTGTTGCTTTTTACCGATGTCAGAAAAAGTTAATAATTGTATTTGTGGAAAGCAAATACCTCATAAGGATTTCCATCTATACTGTATTCCTTGCTTAGGCCCTGATCACAATGTGCCTGGCTGTCGGTTTTGTACTAGATTTAACCAATGCACTATTAAGTGTCGGTATATTTTTGCATCAAAGTATTTTGGAAACAGATTTAACTACCCAGAAATGTCATTGGATAGTAATCAGACTACTGGAGCACATAAAAAAACACAAAGAAAAGGACAGAGAAAGACAGTCGAGATCCAAAACTGACGACGAAGCTTCTCCTAAGCCAGTCGCTGGTTCACCGGTACTCAGGTGCTTTCACAGCCCCTGATACCCAGTACCTTCGAGTCGCAGGCCTCTATCGACACCCATGTAGAGTCCGGCATGCCGCAAGATGCTCAAGGTATTGGACCGACGGATGTATCTCTCTTGGATGGGTCTGGAGCTGCCGAGCAGACACCAGCTTCTGAGGGTGTATTCAGACCTCAACATTTGTATATCAAACCGACAAAAGCTGCAAAACCTAAGACAAAGGCAACTTCTAAAACTAAAAAAATGACGTATGAGCCACGTGCACAGGCCTCTATGCCTAAAAAACAGATTATCAAAATGGCTGAAGACCTTATTACCTTGATCAGGGATACCCATCCCCCTCCTGATAAGAGGCCTAGACAAGACACTGATTATGAATCTTCAATTCAGGTTTCTATTTCTTCTGATCAGGAATTATCTATACCTCCCTATGAGGATTCTGATGCTGAGGAGTCTATTCCATTTGCATCTCCTCCTGAGGATTATTCATTTGGAGAAACCTTGCATACTTTGAGGGAGCATTTTCACTGGGAGAGTCAAGACTTCTCAGAATCAAAGAGGCTCAGGGATTTCCTTCTTCCCCAGCACAGGCCTTTAGCCATTCCCCCTGTTTTAGACATAGTGGATGATGTGTTTTCGGAGTCCAGTTTGACCCCTGACTCATTACCTCCGGCTCCTAGTAAGCCTGACATGATACTATAGGGTCCCTGACTCTCATAAATTTTTATTTAGAAACCCTGCTGCTGATCCTGAAACTATTTCACAGGGTCTAAAGGGAGTTAAGGCCTCAGCAGCAAAAAATCCTACCCCCTCTGACAGAGATTCAAGGGCACTGGACAGATGGGGAAAAAAGGTTTCTACATCTGCAACCTTGGCAATCAGGGCCTTAAACTGTCAATTTCATATGCTTAAGTACCAACAACATGTTATGGGATTGCTGAAACAGAAAATGATGATGGTTTCAGAATGTGCAGAAAATAAAGAATTGCAGGAATTGGTGCATGCAGCTAAACAAGTTGGAAAGCATACTTAGCAATGTGGTTTTGATTCCTTAGAGGACTCCTGCAGGGCCGCAGTTACTGGATCTGTGATTAGGAGGCATGCCTGGTTAAAGGAACAAAATGTACCTGATCATGTTAAAGCTAAATTGCTAGATGCACCTTTACAGCATGATTCTCTGTTTGGTATTAAGACAGCAGAGGTTTTAAAGAAAATGGAAGGTAAAGCGAAGTCTATGCAAACTGTTAGACTTCTTACAAGTGCAGCCACCAAGATTCAGCAGACACTGGCCTACAAAAAACTAGGCCTTTCCTGTGTCAGACAGAGCTCAAAGGGGCAAATCTAGATGCCCTAAAGGTTCCAGATACCAGACGCAAGATTCATACATGTCAAAGCAATGGGGCGTTTCCACCTCCAAATCTGGAGGAGATAAAGCCAAACCTATAGAAAGCAATCCCAATGACTTCCCTCTGCCTACACCAAGCACTTATCTTTTGGCAGCACCTATAGGGAGAAAACTAGCACTTTTTGCTCATAATTGGCAGTTAATAACCCAGGACAAGTGGGTACTAAACATCGTATCACAGTGATACAGATTTAATTTCCACACTGTGCCAATGCAAATGGTTGGCCAGATATGCCAAAAAATCAATGGGCAGAGGCACAGAAACAGGTTATGTCCTTCATGGATATGGGGGCCATTCAGACAGTACCAGAACAGGAAAAAGGACAAGGTTTTTACTCTACTGTTCTTGGTACCCAGAAAGGAGAAGGCCTGGCGGCCAATACTGGATTTATCGATTTTGAACACATACCTGGACATTTCAAAATGCTGACTTTGCAGCAGCTTCTACCCATGCTGGGCAAGAATGCTTGGCTGGTGACTTTAGACCTAAAAGAGGAATACCTGCATGTCCCAATAAGACAATCGTGCAGAAGATACCTCAGATTCAAGGCTGGCTTAGTGCATTACCAATTCTCTGCACTGCCCTTTGGTTTATCTACTGCGCCCAGGGTCTTTACAAAGTGCCTGGCACCAGTAATTGCATTTTGCAGACAAAGAAGTATACAAATATATCCTTAATTGGACGACTGTCTCATTCAAGCAGAGAACAAGGACATTCTTCTTCGACATCTGGCGTTTGTGAAAAGGCTTCTAACATGCCTAGGGTACACAATAAACGAAAATAAATCACAACTGGTACCCTCTCAAAAGATAACATTCCTGGGTGCAAGCTTGAATACAACTGCCCTCATGCCAGACAAACAAAGGCAACTGACTACTTGCTTTGAATTGATGGCAACAAAAACCCAGTCTTCTGCAAGACGGTTTCTGCAGGCTCTGGGCTTCATGGCATCCTGCATACTACTGATTCCATATGCAAGACTGCATATGAGGAAACTTCAGTGGTACCTAAAAAGTTTATGGTGTCAACATTCTCACACTCTGGAAACAATGATTCCTCTCATTCCCTGCCTGCAACAGGAGCTTCTATGGTGGGCAAAGGTATGTCACCAAAACATGGGACGGCCATTCACTCTACCCCCTGCCAGCCAAACCATCACAACAGATGCATCAGATTATGCCTGGGGGCCCACATGGCAGGAAGCATTCAGGGCATATGGTCACCAAAACAAATGCATCTGCATATCAACCAGAAAGAGATGCTAGATGTTCAAAATGCCCTAACAGCCTTCAAGGGCTTACTCCATCCAGGGCAACTACTGATAAAGACTGACAACACCACAGTCATGTGGTATATAAACAAGCAAAGGGGCACACACTCATACCCTCTCTGCAGAGTAGCCATGACACTGGAGCACAGCTTTGACCTACCAAATACACCTTCAAGCACAATTCCTTCCAGGAAAACAAAACACTCTTGCAGACGATTTAAGCAGAAACCTTATGGACCTTCATGAGTGGAAACTAAATCCACAAGTCTTCAGCATAATAACAGAGAAATGGGGGAGCCCAGACATAGATCCATTTGCCTCTCCTCAAGTCCTTGTGTAGAATCTTTTCAATTGATAATTTTATCACAGACAAGCATGGAAAGTGGACGCCCTATCCTTCAGTTGGAAAAACCTCTCAGTTTACGCCTTTCCTCCTGTACCTGTTCTCCCCAAGGTCCTCCTAAAAGTCAGACAAGAGAAACCAAAGATGATACTAATTGCCCCGGACTGGCCCCACCAATACTGGTACCCAATCCTAAGGAACTTGTCTCAATACCTAGCTTGGACCTTGCCTCTAAGACCACAACTACTGTCCCAGCAAAACAATTAGATCCTGCACAATCAACTACAGACTCTGAACCTGGCAGCATGGCTGATCATGTCATACAAACAACACCTCTCAATAAAGCTGTGATGGATGTCATTTTGGAAGCCAGAAGGCCTAGTACTAGAAAATCTTATGCTGACAAATGGAAGAGATTCTGTGCTTGAAATCCAGCACAAGGAACTGATACAGCAGACCCAAATATTCCTCAGATATTGCAATACTTAACTGAGATGATTGACAAAGGCCTATCTTTCTCATCAATTAAAATCCATGCTCTGCCATTTCGGCACACTACAATACAGAGCCACCAATCTTTTCTCATCCTTTACTAAAGCAGTATCTTAGAGGAGCCAAAAATTTAAGGACTCCTAGAAGATCACCATTGCCTGCATGGGACCTCAGTTATGTGTTGGAAAAGCTCACCCTGCCTCCATTTGAACCAGCTGCTACTGCTGATATAAAGTTCTTATCATGGAAAACAGCTCTGCTTCTAGCAATTACTTCAGCAATAAGAGTTTCAGAGCTACAGGCCCTCATGGCTATAGAGCTTTTTATTATATTTTACCCAGACAGGGTATCTCTGAGGACAAATCCTATTTTTATGTTGAAGGTGGTTTCCATTGTGGCTCTTAACCAAACAATTCATCTGCCAACCTTCTATCTAAATCCGCAGAACAAGGGGGAGAGAATTCTGCATTCCTTGGACATACACAGACAACTAAAATTCTACTTAAGCAGGACTAAAGCTCTAAGAAAATCTGAACAATTACTAGCGACATATGCTGCAGGATCAGAGGGCAAGGCTATTTCAAAGCAGACAATTTCAAAGTGGATAAGCCACTGCATCCGTTTCTGCTACTTACACCATGGTAAACCTGTGCCCAAGGGCATTAGGTCTCATTCCACCAGAGCTGCAGCTACTTCAGCAGCCTTTCTAAGGGGAGTACCAACCAAAGACATTCTAGAAGCTGCTACTTGGAGTTCTGTTCACACCTTTACAAAGCATTATCATTTGCCTCTTTACTCTAAATCCAGAGCAGGCTTTGCCACTGCAGTCCTGCAGGGCCTTATAGCCGCTCGTAATGCTATTTAGCTCCAGCCCCCCAACCACAGCTTTGGGATTCTACCCAAATGTAATGACTGCAACAGTGAAACACGAAGAACATAGTACAGTTGTGTACACTTACCATAAATGTAGATGTTCGAGTGTATTCACTGTTGCAGTCCAGGTTACCCTCCCACCATTCCCCTGTCATTCTGGAGTTTCTTTCCTTCTCTATCTTCTACAACCTATGTGGTGTATTTGCTTATAGATGAAGGTAAAGTGTATATTGATGCATATATGTATATATGTGTGTGTGTATGTATATGTGTATGTGTGTATCACACACACACTACCTTTTTGGGGGCACCTGACATCGGGGGCAAGAAAAACTAAAGAAAATGGCGTCTGCTGCATGTTTTATACCCCTGACATCTTGGAAGAGTAGACAGTAACTGATGCAGGGCCCAAGACTTTGGAATTCAGGCTGACTGAGGGCAACCTGCCAGCAGATTATCCAAATGTAATGACTGCAACAGTGAATACTCACATCTACATTTATGGTAAGTGTACACAACTGTACTTTTTACAAAGGAACAAGGGAAGTACATCTTTATGGCTCCCAGCTATACAAGAAAGTTCAGAGTTCAGGATTTTTGCTTGGAAATGTTTTTGAGTAGGTAATTGTATCACTCAAGCAGACTTTATTTTTGGGGATTATATTGAGTCGGCAAATTAAGTACTTTATCAGAAATGGTGGGGAAAGAAATAGTTGTAACCAAGGAAATTATTCTTTTGATCTAGGAAAGAGGATCTGAATTGCTTGGGTATAGTAGTGCTTTATTTAAGTTAAATTCTATTGGCTACCAGAAAAAAGCTACTACTAGGAATGGGAAATCAAAATCTAAACCACCTGAAACTGAAGTACTGAATATTGCAAAGAAGGTAAAACAGCTGGAGATGGGATCTTAAGAAAAGGGAAGAAGCAAATTCAGTAGAAGTTAATGGAATTTTTGAGAGTATTACATGCAGAATAACTTTCAGGAGGAGTGAGGTTTAAAGGCAGGCAGGAAGTGTTCAATTTGTGTACTGCTGGAGTGAATAGTTACTAAAAAGAAAACGTGTATTGCATGAATGCAATGATGAAAAAATGTTGCTGCGTTTTTTTCTTTTCTGTTTATGTATGTGTACCTATGTCGGTGTTTAAAAGGTGCAACTTTAATAAAGGTGTTAAAAAAAGGAAACTCCGTGGAATTTTATAGATGAGAAAAGACGAGAGATTCAAATGTGGCCAGGTTGCATGCAAAGCTGTTTGAGAGCATGAGAAGTAATTCATAAGAAAGCAGGATCTGAAGTCCAAGTGCTGGAGTTACAGGGTAATAAGAGCTAAAACACAAGGTTATCTAAGCTAAGAGAACTCAGTGCTAGAGTTTGAAATAACCTCTAAGGGGCAAAAACATTCAGCTTTAAGATTTAGACAACAGGAAGTACAAGGTTCAGTATGTAAGATTATAGGTCAGAGGATGGGGAGGATTGTGAGAAAGCTAGTTTGTTTTTATAAACAGTTATTTAACATAGAGGCAGATTGAGGGAAAGAAATGAAATAAGGACTTCTAAGCAAGCTCTCATTAAAAAGCTTGGGCATCAAACAAGGAAACTGTCTTGCAAGAAGCTGCACAGAATGGTGGAAACAGTATTAAGGAATCAAAAGAGGGGCTGCAACACCTGGGTTAGATGTTTTACCTTTAAAAATATATGCAATATTTAAAGACAAGTTTATTTAGGGCTTTACTTAGCTGCCTGAGTGTTAGTAACTAGAGAGGCCCCATATAACATGGACGTAAGCTATGATGATGGTTATTCATGAACTAGGCAAGGATCTTTCATGTGTTGGTCTGTACAGACAGATATCATAACTTAGTTCATAGGTTTATAGGTGTGTACTAGGCCAATGGCCCTGGAGCCTTTACAAGCCTAGCCCATAGAAGTGCCCTGGCATCATGCCGCCGTTATTTCCCTGTGCCTCTATCAAGTAGAGCTACTGGAGTGATTCCCGGAGTGAACTTTATTTCCCATCCACTCATCAAGATTTATCTTGAAAAGGGCGAGTGAGGTGCTCTGCTTGACATGTATGGGAAGTCTGTTTTAGAGCATGGGGAGTCTCTGGGTTAATGAACCTCTCCCTCCAGCATGTTCTGTTGGTTGTGGTAATGAGGTTGAGGTCCCTGGAATGTGTGGTGTGGAAGGATTGGGATTTCCCTAAGTGTAACATTTCTAACAGGGCTGGGTCAGATATGGTTTTGTAAGTCAAGCAGAGATCGCCTCTTAATAGACTATGTGAGACGGAGAAAAGCTGGAGTTTGTCTGTCCATGTAAGGCATGTGTTTAAGGCCTAGGATTGTCGTCTTGAGGTACTTTTGTGGCCTTTCCAGCTGTTGCAGGTGTTTAGTGAGGTACATGCCAAATGGGGCATTATATTCTGATTGGTCTAATGAAGGAAGAGTAGAGAGAGATGTCCTCTTTCTTCCTGGATGCAAAACCCTTGGTAATGAGATGTGCCACATAGAAGGACTTTCAGACTACGGTGGCAGTGTGGTGGTCAAATGAGAGGTTGCTGTCAACCTGTGTCTCCAGATCTCTTATAACACCTTCGGTGTTCAGTGGGCTCCCATTAATGTGGTAATTAGTGGGGAACTGGGTTTTTCCCAAAGGGAATGACTAAGCATTTTTTGGCATTAAGCTTAAGACCATGGTTTCAACCCTAGTCTTTGGTCTCTGTGAGGCCTTTCTGTAGGATATCTACACCACGTGGGGAGTTGATAGTTCCCAGCTTGCAATCGTCTGGGAACTTGGTCAGCCCGAGTCCCTCCGTGTTGGCCAGAACTTCTGAGAAGTAGATGCCAAACAGATGAGGACTCAGGACCGATCCCTGTTGGACTCCACTCATGACTGGTTGGCAGTCTGACTTGGAGTCTGCTACTTTCGCACTGTAGGTTTTATCTGTGAGCCAGTTTGCAATCCACGTAGTGATATAAGGGTTGATGCCTAGTTTGACGAGTCTGTCAGTAATTCCTGATTGTGGGGAATGGTATCAAAGGCCTTGGCCAGATCGAGGGAGGCTGTATGAACTGCCTTGCTCTCATCCATAGCTCTGGTGACCGTCTCAAAGAAGTCAACCAGGTTGAGCAGGCATGATCTACCCTTCACAAAACCAGATTGTGTGAGATCTAGAGTTTGGAGATTCCCTATATCCTTGTTAATTAGGTCCATGATGATGCGCTCCATAGCCTTGCATATCAGACTCGTCAGGCTAATAGGGAGATAATTCCCAGGGTCTGTAGTCACTTCTCCTTTATGGAGAGAGATGACTGTAGCAGTGCACTATTCTGTTGGACAAGGCCTGAGGTGAGGCTATGATTGAACAGGGCACACAGGTGTAGTGCCAGTTCACTTTGTAGTTCATGTAGAACACAGCCAGGGATATTGTCAGGTCCCATGGAAGATGTATTCTTGGCCTTGGATAATGCAGCTTTAACCTGTAGTGCAACAATGCTGGGTGCCTGGCAGGCATCCAGTATTGTGATTGATACTTTACGGGTGGAAAGAGCGATTAAGTTGGCACTGAATCTGTCTGCCAGTATGTTGACAATATCTGTTGGCTCAGTATAGGAGGTACCATTGTGCAGTAACTCTGAGCAAATCTGGGTATTGTCATGGAGATTATTGATATAACTGTAGAAGACTTTGTGATTGTTTTTAATGTCTGCCGCAATTCTGTCTTCATAGATAGATTTAGAGCTTTTGATGCGGGATCTCAACTTTTTGTTGAGGCTAATAAGGGAGTTTTTCCAGTCTTGGGACTTCATCTTTTTCTACAACAGTTCCTTCCTTCTGTTGTTGAGTTTAAAGGCAGTGGACCACCAGATTAGCTTCCTTTTTTTGGAGGAGAGTGTCTTTGTTCTGTTGGGTATGGCTAGTTCCATGCATTTATGTACATGTTCGTACAGTGCATTGGTGTATGATTCGGCAGTCATGCACCTATTTTCCATTTGCATGGGTGCCGTGAAGTTAGCCATCTCTGTTTTTAGGAGCCCAAAGTCAGCTTTGGAAAAGTTTTTCATGGTGGTTACCTTTGCTGGTGGTGTGGGTGAGAAGTGGATTTCCAGTTTTTGGTCTGATCTAACCAGGGAGGAATTGACTGTTGGTGTTGAGCAATGGTTGCCCATGTTAGTAATAACCAGGTCAAGGAAGTTGCTTCCTCTAGTGGGGGTAAGAATGAGCTGGTCCAGCGCTTTAGAATTGATAAATTCCAGGAAGCGTTGGGCAACTGTATTGGTGCATGAGTAGTTTTCCCAGTTGATGGAGCAGTAGTTTGTCACCCAGTATAAGAGTGTTGGGTTGGACCCTAATAGAGTCCAGGGTGCTTAGGGACATGGAGTAAGAGTCTTAGGACATGGTTGGGGACCTGTAGCAAGCTATGACCTGAATCGCTGTCTTGCCCATTGTTAGTTGTACCTGAAGTAGCTCTGATGCGTTATGCTGGGCTGCTAGTCTGGAGGTGTGCATATCCTTTATGAATGTGGAGATGCCACCACCTTTGGAGCTTCGGTCCATGTTCTGGGGCCAAAAGGTTTGGAATGAGTTATACCTGGTAGCACAGGGGTGCTTTTCCGCTGCTTTAAATTCTGTCAGCGGTACAGCACAAATGTCGATGTTCTGCATTTTGAGGAGTGCTTCGAACGAGTGCATCTTTAGATTTAGACTTCTAGCGTTGAGCAGCAGGACTCTCAGATTACATTTATTTATAGCTGTTGTGGTGGTAATTTGGTCTTTGGGACACCACCTAAAAAAGGCACTGTAAGGGTGGCAAGAGCCTTAGCCAGTATCCGGAAACCTAGGGGTGACAGATGCAGGCCATCTCTGGCAAAGCATCGAGGTCAGTCAGTCATGTCATCCCAAGCAGACAGATACTGGACCCCTTAGAATGACACCAGAAACTTAGCCAATTGTTGAAGTCAATCATTTTCTGCTTGTACTATGGTATCATTCTGGGCGATGGTAGGATACTGCTCAGGGCTAGGGTCATACCTGCCTGGGCCACATAGTCCGAGAGCTCCTCCATGTCTCTCCATGTAGTCCAGGGAGGTGTCTCAGGTCATTCACACCCACATGGACAATGACAGAGTCATACTTTTACTTGTGGAGTGATCGGAGTGCGTTGATCCTGGCACCCGACAGGTAGCTGATTGTTACCTTCTCCTTATTCAGTCTAGTGAGTGGGACATCAGTGTGCCTCACTATGTAGTCACCTATGATTAGTGCATTGGGCAAGCTCTTTTGCCTTAGGGGCCTACTGTGTAGGTGAGCTGTATGTCTTGTGATTTGTGCTGTGTTGTGGTGGTAGATTGCGTTTCTGATTTGAAGGTCTATGCTGTTTGGGTAGATTTCTGAGAGCTTTCGCAAAGGTGGGTGTGTGGTTTGTGTCATGATATGTTATTTGCACTGGCTACAGTAAGATTAGCTCAAATTCCCCTTTTATTGATTTGGAACAGCTGGGTTTTGCATTGGGTGGAGCCAGTCATGAGAATTTATTGAAAACAAGTATGTTGATAGAAGATGCCAAAAAGGAAAGATACACCCCCAGATGTACGAAGCCCTTTATAGCGTGCAAGATTAGTCTAAGAGCTAATTTTGGCAATATGGCCGACGTGAGATTCAGGAACGAGCTCCCAGGACTTGCACGTGAGCTCTTAGACTAATCCTGCATGGTCTGAGCTCCTGTATGCAAATTACCCTCATTTGCAGGTGAAAACCATGCAAATGAGGGTAATGTGCGATCCAGGAAGCTGGCAGCAGTCCATGCAGGACGAGTGCAGTCTGTAGAAATGTATTCTGTTAGTAACCAAGCACATTTCTGCAAACTACAAAACGGAGCTATGACCGCTCCAAATAAAGGCTGCATATCCTTGAAGCATGCCAGTGGCCAAGTAGAAGGCCATTGGCATTGCAAACTGTTTAAAAAAAATAAAAAAAACATTTGTTTTCAATGATCTCGCCTGTTTAAGCATAGGGCAGCGGCACACAAATGGGATCAGAGGAAAAATAATAAAATAAACCTAAAATAAGCATTCTAACTAAAATCAGTATTCAGCCATGCAAGTCAATGGCAGGCAGAAGACAACCTGGCCAATGAGTAATTGTTGCTAAGGGGGTAGGCTCAGTGTGGGATGTGTAACTGTGCATTAGCAGGCAATCCTATGCAAATGAGGAGAAGGCTAGAGAATCCCAGATTTCCTGTCAGTGCAAGCCTGTACCCAGGAGTGTAGGACTAGGAAAACCATGAGTGTAAGCCCTAGACATAGCCAACATCAGAAGGGGGTATGTCAGGCATGCTGTAAGCTAAATGGAGCACTGTGGCTCATGTTTGCCCTTCGCTAAGCTAAGGCAAGACGGGTTGTGTCTAGGGCTGTCTTATCTTACACCAAGAAAATCATGGTGTACACGTGTAGAACAAGCCAAAATCCTGCAAAACGTGCTTACGTTTTTGTACGGCGCGCACCAGGTATAAAAAAAAAAAAAAAAAAAAAAAAATCAGGAAATAGCAGTGCTGTTTACATCTGAGCACTGTGAGTGGCACGCCCCTGGGCTCAAACAGGAGGGCAATAGGAAGGGAAAACAGCAGTTGGAAGGTAATCAAGGAGAAGTAGCTTAGCTGGCAGGTGAAATTTGTCAGAATCGGCTGATTACACAGACAGCAGCCCAGCTCAGAACACTACTATAAACTAAGCAAACACCTTCCCCTCTGTTTTTTTCCATACTCTACACCACCGGTGTATACAAGCAGGGAAATTTTAACAAAAACCTACAAATTGAAGAGGGCTGCAGCAGGCAACATAGAACAACATGTACAAAAGGTTGAGGGTGGTGAGGATGTAAAAGCTGCCGAACAACCCACAGTGAGGAAACAGAGAAGAGTGTACAGACCCAGGGTAACCTACCAGAGGCTACATGAGCTGGAGATAGTGGAGCGCTATAGGGTGGACAGAGACCTCCTACAGCAAATTGTTGAGCTGTGCTTGCCATACCTGACACCAAACTGGCCGAGGGGAACCCATCCCAGTGAATACCAAGGTATATCTAGGCCTAGGTATACTAGCCACAGCTACCTCCCAAAGCACAACTGGGGATATCATGGGGATCTCACAGGCATCAGCATCCAGAGTATTCCACCAGTTCCTGGATGCCATGTCAGCACATGCCAGTGAGCATGTATATTTCCTGAACACACGTGAGGTGTTGACCAGCAATATGCGTCTCTTCCACCAAATAGCAGAATACCTTTGGGTAGTGGGTGCTATAGACTGCAGGCACATACTCATCAAAGCACCACCCGGTGAGCAGGGTAGGGCCTGCATCAACCGTAGGGGCATCCCCTCCAACTGCCAGGCCGTAGTGATGCCCAGGGCATTATAATAAATGTGTGTGCTGGCTGCCCTGGAAGTTATTGACTATTCACACATATGGCATCTGATGCAGCTGTACCACAGATCTGCCAATGTGGACATCCTCTACGTTCACCTAGTGGGGGATGCTGGGTACCCACTGGAGCCGTGGCTGATGACCCCATTAGAAATGCACTCACACCTGAACAACTCCATAATGAGGCACACGCACAGGCCAGACATATAATAGAGCGTGTGTTTGGGATGCTCAGGTCACGGTTCCAGTCTCTGGACGCATCCGGTGGAGCCTTGCAGTATTCACCAGCTACATGTAACCAAATTGTTATGGTATGTGCTATGCTACACAATATGATCCTGTGGAAACAGCTGCAACAGGAACAGCATGGGGCAGGGTCACACAGCCCCCCAACAATGGCAAGGCCTGTAAAGGCACAGTGTGACTCGGAGGAGGAACAACCTGAGCCTGCCCCAGTAGGCAGAATGAGTTGTGCTCAGTATGCCCTGGCCTTGGCAAAGAGGCAATGCATAGCATATGCATCGACACAGTAGGGACACAGGGAATGACACCTCTCTCTGACTCGCACAGACAGTAAAAGGGATGCCAAACATGACACTACCTGTGCTCAACCTTGTATAGGGAGTGTACTATGTGCATCTGACATTTGCCACTCACCAGCACCATCTTCTAGTCTGGCGCACCCTCAAGGTAAGTCAATCAACCTACCAATTGCCAAATGGAGTAGAATGTGTTATTACCTGTAGCTATGGTATGAATGTGAGCATGCAAGGGAATTGGGTGGCCGAATGTTAAGGCAGCAAACAGTAGACACCCATAGTGGCACCATGACATTTGTAACACATACTGGAGTCACTGTAGTAGCCAGTATTACACAGGGTGACAAAACCCACTGCGGGAAATGGGCTGAGCAACATGTGTGTCCATAAGACCCACACATACCATTCAGGAAGGTTCACATACCCAACAACAGTCTCAGCCAGCAGGACAGGTGCAAGACAAACACAAACAAATGTTGTACTATGGCCTCTGAATGAGCCCTATGGGTAACCTCTCCCCCAGGCCTACACAGACAGACTACAGCAGGCCAGGCAGTTGGATGTAAGTTGTGAAGGCTAGGAAGTCCGAAACTAATATGTAGGTAATTAAAGCTAAGATCCACTGGTATGCTTCTGGCCAACACGATAGGTAAGAATACAGACTGAAGTGGAGTACCTGACATACCAGTACAGTCCTAGCAAATGTGTACAAGTGTCAGGTGTGCCCCCTACATCCTGCGTACACTTATAGTAACAGTCAGATGTGCCCCCCCCCCCACTCCTGTGTAGAAATTGAGAAACAGGTGTGTGTGTCCCGGCTATGCAGAAATGTAGCAACAGTCAGTGCCAAATGACCGATGGATACCTTGCAAACACAGCATGCTACCTGTCGTCATGGAACACAAAAGTCAGCACCGCAGTACAAACTACCTGGACTTGATCCACACATGCACTACAGATGGCCATACTGGGCATTCTCACACACTTAGAGGAATGAAGGCATGTCAGTGAACAACCTACTGAAAGGTCATACTGGGCATGCTCACACACTTAAACACATGAAGGCCATGTCTGCAAACACCAGTGGACCAGACATATCTGGCAGTAGCAGTTCATAGTGCAGACACATGTCGGTATGCACCACACCTGCCTTGCACACACAGTGGATAGGAATACAGACATGTATGTAAGGACAACACACTGTAATAAGCCAAAGGTAGATGGACATAGATGTGTGGAAGAGGGTGACTGTGACAAGGAGCCATCTGGGCATGTCCCACCCAGCACACAGCCAGAGGGCCCCAAACACATGAGATGCAGATGTCACTCACTGCAGATACTAGCCACCAGTATCTGTCAGCATGACAGACTATGTGGTGCACGTGCCAGCTGTGCAACATGACTGTACAAGGAAGTAGTCATCTAGTAGTTGTATACACGTAACTGTGACATATGACCCTGTGTGTGCCCACATGTGGCATGTCAACCCCTACATGAATGGGTTATGGCCCATGCACACTCCCCATAGCAGTATTATGACAAGCCTGCTGAGATCATCCAATGTGAAATGCACCTTTGGGAGAGCTGTAGCTCAGTAATCTCCATGGCGCGTCCCATAACTGCGTACTGCTGTAGTGATAAACTAGTTAGGTAGTAGTTCTAACCCCAGACTTGGCAATTGTGTGTGTTTGTGTGCGTATCTGTTTTTCTCTGACTGTGTAGAGAGAAATGCTTTTTAGGCTACTCACGCTCCGTAAAATTCATATACTCTACTATGGCAAGGCTGCTGATGTCACTCACCTAGAAATACACCTCTGGGAAAGTCATAGCCCAGTAATCTTTGTAGCGCATCCTGAAACTGCATACTGCTGTAGTGTGATAAAGTAGTTAGGTTGGTGTTCTAACCCCAGACCTGGCAACTGTGTGCGTGTGTGTGTGTGTGAGTACAGAGCAATGCTTTTTAGGCTACTCACACTCCGTAAAATTCATATACTCAGCTATGGCAAGGCTGCTGATGTCACTCACCTAGACATACACCTCTGGGAAGGGTGTAGCCCAGTAATCTCCATAGCGCGTCCTGTAACTGCATACTGCTGTAGTGTGATAATGTAGTTGGGTAGATGTTCCAACCCCAGACTTGGCAACTGTGTGTGTGAATCTGTGTGTCTCTGCCTGTTTTTGACTGATTAGAGAAAAATGCTTTTTGGGGTACTAGCACTCCTTAGAATTCATATACACCACTTTGCCAAGGCTGCTGCTGTCACCCACCTAGAAATACACCTCTGGGAAGGTTGTAGCTCAGAAGTCTCTGTAGCGCGTCCTGTAACTGCGTACTGCTGTAGTGCGATTTAGAACTGTGGTAGGGTTCCATCTCCACCCATGGCAGTTCTGGATGTTTTGTGTGTTTCAATGTATGTGTATGGAGCAATGCATTATAGGCTACTCACTCACCGTACATTTCAAATGCCCTACTTTGGCAATCCTGCTGATGCCATTCATTGTGAAATGCAACTTTGTGGAAAAAGTTCTGTAGTAATCCCTGTGATGCGACCCATAACTGCTCCATGCAGTAGTGTGATATAGGCCTTGGTCAGGGGTTCGATACCTACACATGTCGGTTGTGGATGTTTTGTGTGTGTCTCACTGTCTGTAGGGAGCAATGCATTTTAGGCTAGTCACTCACAGTACAGTTGAAATGCCCTTCTTTGGTAATCACGCTGATGTCATTCATTGTGAAATGCACCTTTGGGGAAGAAGTGCTTCAGTAATGTCCATGGCGCCTACTATAACAGTGTAGTGCTGTAGTGTAATAAACTAGTTAGGTAGGGGTTTTACTCCCAGACATGACAGGTGTGTGTATTTCTGTGTATATGTGTGTATATCTCGTATCCTGTGTAGAGGTGGTTGTGAGTGTGACACCTGTGGGCGATGTGGTGGGAATTTTGCTGATTTCTTTTATGGTGGCCCTACTATAGATCACAATGTCAACCATACAGGGATAACAGATGTAAATTAGCTGAGAGGCTGGGGTGCAAAGCCTTACCCATATATGTGACATCAAGGCCAGCCAATCACAGTTAGCAACCCCACTATTACCCAGAGCACACACTCAACCCATGTCTCATACGCACACACATGCCTAGGCAACAGCCAATATGTGGGTAGTACACCGCATATTGGCCACTGATAGTAACTATGCACTGAAGCAGTGGGCTACAGAGGGCATGTCACCCTTCCCATCTGTCCAATATGCATGTACATGCAGGAAGTGCACCTCCACCATGTTCCCCAATGGATACCTGCACCACCTATGGTGCCTTCACATGTGACTCACAACAGACATACCATGCCTGACATGTCCTGTATGGACAGATGACACTGACCTCAGGGAATGCTGTTAGTAATGCTATCGGTGTAGGTGCAGGGTAAACATGCTGTCCATTACCAGTTCCTGCCACAGGTGGGCAAGACTGGCACATCTGATGATAATTTGTGTTCACGTGTGCCAGACACCCAGGTACAGTAGCACGTCACTGTACATGCATGTGGGAGGTCTACACATCACAGACACCATCCATGTCGTGGACTAATGAACGCAAGTGATGCACAGCATTGGCCACACGCAATAATCACCCAGGTGACTGGATGGGGGATGCATTACCCACCTATGTGGGCAAATGCAGAAACTACAGGCCTGAGACCCAATGCAGACCATTGTCATGTGGCTTGATGGCAAGGTACACCCATCGCCTACCCTTGTGCAGCCTGCTGGCACAGTTGACCACCACACACCTGTGCAGACATGCACCCATGCATATCAGAACTGGCACCCTGTGTGTTTGTGTGTGTTGTATGGTGTGTGTTCACATCCACACACTACACCCCCCCAGGGCATACTGAAGCAAGCTGTATGACACCTCCTCATACTCCTTGCCCATACGACCCCCATATGACCCGTGTGGTGCATGTGTTACCTGCACACTGATATGTTGTGGCAATCCCAGTAGTGATGAGTTGCACTCCTGGCCCTGCCAAGTGTGTGCGTCCCTGTGTTGATGCTGGCACCTGTTCATGCAGACAGGCACATGTAAGTCACCTACCGTATCCCTGTTGTAGATGTCACTCACCATCACATATATGTTCTGAGTGCTCCACAGCAGGTAACCCATGTGGCATATCCAATAACTGCATCGAGCTGTGGTAGCACTACATAGTTGTTGGGGGTTTGATGCCCTGTGCTGGTAGGTGTGTGACACAAACATGCTTCAGTTTTACTCTCCCATCTCTCCCTGACATGTATTTGCCTCTGTCTGCCTCCCCCACCCCCTCTGTGGTGGATGTGGAGGCCCACACCTGCTTTGCTTAGGCAGCAGCATGTGTATTTTAAGTGATGCTCATGATCAGCTGATGGCCTGTGCACAAATTGCAGCCCTCCCCTAGCTGATAGAATGTGGAACGGCTGTGGTAACATTCCTGTAGCCAAATGCATGGAAACACTCCAATACCTAGGAACATCATGGTGATGTTGGCCCTTTTCAGTCACTGTGAGCAGGAACTTGATCTGTTTGACAAACAGCATCTCAGATGGAATGAGGATTTACCTCTAACAACATACACTGTGGAAAGAGGGCAATGAACAGGAGGGGGATGTGCCTGACCTGACTACAGACTGTAAGTGCTGCTATACTGTATTTGGAGTAATGTTGGTTTAACAGTGTTTGTCTGGATATGACTGTCGTAGATGTCACAATACCGGCCATGTCAATTCCATGTATATGAGAAATCCCCATCTGCAGGGTCATCTGCAGACTGGGCAGTGTTGTGCCTTCAGTTTCATATGTTAGCCACGGTGCATCTATCTGTGGAATGCGGAAGGTAGTGTGAGGATTGCTGTCTGTAGATGAATGAAGGCCATGACAGTTACTGACTTCATATCCCTCATAGGACGTATGTTGCAACAAACCCTGTTACAATGGTAAATAAATTTGAGGTTATCACAGCAACATGTCTATACTGGCCCTGTGTATGTGCTGTCAGCCACACCTCTGTCAACCTTTGTACATGTGTCATGCATAAAGTGATGCAGATATGCTATACACCATCAATAGTGTCATCGTATCTGATAAGCCAGTGATATATCAGATTGCTACACGTCATGTACAGTAGAGTTTATATTTCATGACATAACCTGAACATTCTGTGGATGCTTGTACAATACTGAGGTCTGTGTAGTGATGGTGAATGTCGGCAGTGTGTGTATTAATACATACATTAGCCTGTGTACAGACTGTGGTAGATGTCACTGTTCTAGCTCCCCTTCTATCTGATGTTGCATGCTGCCCCACTATATGGTTCCGTTTTGCCGTACATGTTTGTAGGGCCATACACACAAATCCCATAGCACAGACTGCCATCAGTCCAAACGGTGTAGCAGCCCATTATATGTAGGGTCATTCTTTGAGTGGCACATAAGAGGGTGGTGTAGAACATAGTCCATATATTGTAATAATATGCTAGCTTACCATATGAGGTTGTGGTTGTGTTCACATTGGTTGTGGTTATGCACTTTCACATAGGTGTATCTTACCCTGTGCTGTGACATGGCTGTTGAGCCTGCTATATATGGAGGTACATGTGCATTCCCCCCATACGAGATGTAGGCCAGTGTTGAGACAGTCTGCTTGTAGCCTCCACAGTGCATTGTTACATGCCTAGCAGCCTAGTGTACTTATCCAGTGAGATGTCATGTGCAGATACTTGCCAGATGTACTGCTGCTGGGCCTCCCTTAAAAGTCATGTATGTCAGACAGAGCAGTGGTATGCTGTACAGATGTATGTCAATATCTAGTGGGTAGTATGTGTCCATGGCACCCCTGTTCCAGCAGTCATCATGTGTCGGACCGGACAGGAGTGTGTGAATCCAAAACCTATGGTGGCAAATGTATACCATTTGTTATGTTATACCCATCTACATGGCTGTCTACATCCATATTGTCAGGCCTGGTACACATGTGTACACCTCTGGACTGTACAGGATGTGTCCGAAGTTCCACATATATTGGCCAATATCTCTGCTGCACTCCACAGGGGCATTACATGCTAGCGTCGGTACTTTACAATGATTTCCTTACGATGTCTATCAGTACCCAGTGGAACACGTGTTATAAGCACCTTCCACACACACACCATGTCTTTGAAGACATCCCAATGACAGTAGGAATAGTCTAGTAGTATACCTGCTATACATAGCTGACATCCCCTTGCAGTACGACTTTGGGACTATAGGGGCTGGGGCAGGGCTGCACTCAATGTCCAGGACATATGGTGGAAATATATATACATATACTTAACCAGATAGCTATATATATATATATATATATATATATATATATAAAATTACACGTGTACTGCTTCCAGTTACCACTGTCATGACAACCACCCACTATAAATCCCTACAGCATGTGTGTGATGGGCATCCTTCCTGTGTGTGGACACCAGTGTTAGACATCGGGTAGCAATACCTCTTACAGGAGAACCTGCACACTCATAGCAGCCACATATTTGTAGGAGGATCAGGAACAACAGACTGTGAGTAGAGGTGTGTTATGCTTTGTATAGTTCTGGTATTACAGGGTGTGTGTGTACATACTAGTCTACCTTGGAATGCAGTCTGTCTGCATAGCTCACTATTGTGGGCCTATCCTCTAGCTGGACAGAGGTATGCCTATCATGTGATGTCCGTCCACCACACAGGTCTTGTGTCAGATATTACATTGGCAGTGTGTGTGTTGCGTGCCATCAGTATATGGCTACATCCATTTGTGTTTCTAACCTCAATTCCCTGAATAAGGGTATGTTGCAGACTATCCTGTAACACCAGCACCTTGCTTAGTGTATGGCAACAGTGTTCCACATATGTGCCTGTGTGCCAGCCTCTGTCCTCCATCTACATACCAAGCTTTGCACATATGTCATGCTGTTGGGGTTTGATATTCATCGTGTTTCACTGTTGCAGTCATTACACTTTGGTTATCCTGCTGGCAGGCTACCCGCAGTCAGCCTGAATTCCAAAGTCTTGGTCCGGCGTCTGTTGCTGTCTGACGTCAGTGTGCCAGGGATATAAAAGATGCAGCAGACACCATTTTCTTCAGTCTTTCTTGCCGCGCGGTGCCCGAAGCAAAAGCAGTTCGCAAGTGCCGGTCGGCCGACTCCTGAGATTTTCGAAATTGAATTTCAGATCCGAAGTCTTCTATAAAGCTAAGTACCCCATTGGGGAAATTTTTTTCTTGCTCCAGACCGATGTCGGAAAAAGTTAACTATTGTATTTCTTGTGGGAAGCAAATACCTCATAAGGGTTTTCACTCTTACTGTATTCCTTGCCTAGGCCCTGACCACGACGTTGCTAGTTGGCTTTGTGCTAGATTTAACCAACGCACTATTAAGCGTCGGTACGATTTTGCTTTTCATTACTTTGGCCAAAGGTTTAACTACATAATGCCGTTGGAACAGCTGACAACCGGAGTTCATAAAAAGTGCAAGGAAAAAGAAAAGGACAGGCATCAGAGGTCCAAAACCGACGACGAAGCCTCTTCAAGGCCAGTCACCGGTTCCCAGTGAGGCGCTTTCGCAGCCCCTGCTACCTGAGAGCCACAGGCCGCCTCCAACTCCCACGTGGAGACAGCTAGGCCTCTGGATACTCAAGGTATTGGGCCTTCGGAAACTAATCTCTCAGATGAGTCCGGAGCCGCTGAGCAGGCATCTGCTTCTGAGGGTGTTTTCAGACCTACACAGCTTTATATCAAGCCAACTTCAGCATCAAAGACTAAAACAGTTTTAAATCAAGGAAACAAGTACAGCACTCTCCAGGACAGACTTCCATGCCTAAGAAACAGATGCTCAAAATGGCCAAAGACCTAATTACTTTGATCAGGGGTTCCCATCCTCCTCCTGATAAGAGGCCTAGGCAAGACGCTGAATATGATTCCGCTGATCAGGTTTCCATTTCCTCTGACTCCTCTTCAGACCAGGGATAACTCTATTCCTCCCTATGAGGATTCTGATGCTGAAGAATCTATTCCTTCAGCTTCTCCTCCTGAGGATTACTCATTTGGGGTTTTGGGTCAGCAGCAGGGTTTTATATAGAAATTTGAGTATCTGGAACCTTGTAGTATCTGTCTGGCTTAACAAGTGCAGGTGGTAGAGAGTCAGGAGACAGGCCGGGCTCTGAAAATACATAATCTACAATGTCTAGAACAGGAGGAATAGCAACGGGTTTGTGCTGAGGTAGTAAAAGAAAGTCTCTGAGCTTTTTCTTAGAATCTGAATAATCTTGGCTCTCCCAGTGGAAATGCTCCCTCATGGTATGCAAGTTTTCCCCAAATGGGGAGCTAAGCATTGCCTACACAGGTTAAGCAATTTAGAAGCTAACTGAGTGTATGTAAACTTAAGCGGAGGTTAGGAGTGCTTACCATCACGCAAACCCACTTACAGCTGCTTTAAAGTGCCTTAATCACACTTTATCCAACGGGCAGTATTCTACCCAGCAACAAAATAAACAGCTCCTGCAAGGCTCAAAACTGGGACCCTGCACACCATACACAGTTTGTGTGTGTGTGTGTGTGTGTGTGTTGTGTGTGTGTGTATTCATATTTAAATGGATATAACATATCTACATATGTAGTTTTAACTATATATATATATATATATATATATATATATATATATATATATATATATATATATAATATGTCCATATATATATATGCCCATATATACATAGATACGCATACATCTATTGATATACATGTATACATCCATATGTCCACATATACGCAACACTAAAAATACATATATGTCAGCATATATATGGTTCACCTTTCAAAGGGAGAAAATCATGTATCCGAAAGCTAGAAGGCCAAAAGTATGTTTTCAGCATTGTACAATCTTGCAAGAAATGCATCGAATGTGCAATGATCGAATGTCACTATGCATTCGCTCATTGCAGATTCAGCAATTTGGCTGCGGATGGCACTATAGTGAGGATGGGGAAAATCACAGTAGGGGGGTTGTGGGGGGTGCAGGGGGGCTTGCCCACCTGCATAACAATATGTATTCCAACTCGTAGTTCGAGAATTAGCGAAGCTGCTTTTAGATTTGCTGAGTTTTGAACTGTGGTGCATTTAGAAATGACAGATTGGTTGTTTCGGTTTGCAGAAAGGGCCGTTCGAAGAAATGATTTTCTCCCTTTCAAAGGTAAACGCATGTATCTATATAGGTATATATGGACATACATCTGTAGATGAAATTGGGAACATAACCACAACATATATGTCCACATACACCATTGATGGGTTTGAGAGACCCAAACAAGTATACATCTGGCATGGATTGGTATCTCCCCCCCCCCCCACAGCCAAACATGTGTGGCCTGCAATACACTACCAACCTTAGCAGATCCCATTACCAGGACCCTACACCACAAGAGCAGTACATGTTAACCGTATTCTATCCCACCTGTAGGATGTCAAGCTGGCATTACTAACATATCATGCAGTACAGTCAAGTGAAGTGTCATGCTTGGGGGAACCCCCTGGGCAGGCTCAGCAAGTAGCTGGGATCCCTTATATGATCCAACAGGCCTACACCTGACATGGATTCACTAATGTTGGCAAGGATGACCACAAATCCACCATGTCAGCTGGGAACTACCACCCAGTAGCCTGATGACCCTGGTCTGCAGGGACATGGAACATATCAACAATGAACCCATGGCCAATGTCACTGGTAATCTTAACACATGGGACCCCCGCCAATGTTGAACTTGTCCAAGGCAGAGAATACAACCTGAACCTGGTATACCTCCTTGATGCAATCATGACAGGTGTAGATGAGGGTTAGGAGGTGCACAATGCCTATGTAGATAATAGCAGGCTTTTGTATACCATCCCACATGTAGGAATGTGTGTAGATGTTAAGGGATGTGCCTCCATTCACAGCCTGTTTCCACCAAGACTGCTTGGCAAATGCCAGCATTCCACAGGTGCCTCCCGTGGACATGCAGTCCTTCACAGGTCATAGATGTGTTAATGCCCTCCTCCACATTGTAGAGGTGTGCAGCACTACTGGGGTTGCTATAACTCACTGGGTGTGGCTGTTGTGGACACATCCACCACCATTCCAGTTACTGTTGCATATATCCCCCCACATAGCTGTCTTTAATACTGTGCAGTGTATGTTATCAGGTTGTTGGTTGTTGTTTTACACCATTCACAGTAGTTGAGCACCTCTCACCGGGACATACACCCTGCTGTTAGCATGTTCAGTGTCATCCACATTGCAGACTGCATATATAGCAATGTGTGGCTGTCTTGGTGGGGTTACATGGGCAACAGATGTTACCTGCACGGGGACATACCTCCATGTGTACAGTCCTGCATCTGTATTACATCCAAACCAAAGGCTCTGTGTGTTGTACCCAGCCATGTCATGTGTACCACCCACTACACTTACTGGTGTCCACTGTAGAAGGCCTGCTGACACCACTACACCCATCAGCTATGTGGCACATTGACAAACACAACACAATCAGAGTGGATAATGGTGAAAACACAACAACATTGTTAATTACAGCTATAATGAATCATGGCTGCACATCTACACCTTCCAAGATATTAGCATTTCACTGTACTGCTGACAATATGCTACACCGCATTCCATTGCTACACTGTTGTTCAGTCACCCTGTGCATCGGCACCATGTTAGCCTGTCCCTGCATCGATGTTACCGATGACAGGATGTGGCATAGGTATCATCATATGCACAGGGTGTGTTGTTGGTTTGCCCGAGGCCTAGGCTGAGACATATAATTGACAACGTGTGTGTGTGTGTGAGGGGGCTGTGTACTGTTATGGGCCAATGGTGAGGGGCTGTGTACTGTTATGGGCCATTGGTGATGTGTCTGTAGGTATGTTGGTTACCCTAGGTTTGTTGTTTGTGTGTGTGTCTGCATGCGCACAGTTTCACAATGTGGCTGCCCTATACGGAGATTTGTGAGACAGCTGCAGACTGTACCTGGCAGGGTTTGCCATTCACAGTCTCCGGCCACAGACACAGGACCTGTGCCTGGCAGGGGTGCTACGGGCAGTATTAGGTAAAAAGCCAGATTGGGTATTGTCCCCTGAGGTTGACAGACGTCCACTAGATCCAGGTCCCTCCTGGGACTGGCCAGGGCCACGTGCACATGGTCTGCGGGTACTGTCACTAAGGGAGCAGCTCTGACTGGTGGGACGTCCACGGCGACTACCAGCTGCTGGTGGTCCTGGCGTACATCCACATGGCCTTCACAACCTTCCTGCCCTGTCCTGATGCATGGACATCTCATTGTGGATGAGATCCAATGTCTCACCCCACCGTCTATCCATGACTTTGGTGTAATTACGAATGGCACCTGCTAGGTCACTGATGCTGTCAGAGGTGTGATGAGCCCTCTGCACCCTTAGACCCTGTCTGGTGTACCGTTCCATTCGTGCCTGTGCCTCCATGACCGTCTGGAACATGCATGTGGTTGATATAGATGTGGCACGTCTGCCAAGGGGCATGATGACCAGCAGTGCTCCGAGCACCCCCTGAGCATCTGCCTATGTGGTACCCCGCCGGACATCTGGCTGTGGGTGCTGTGTCCTGACACACATGCCATAGATAACACACTGTCCTGGCCAATGCCAACCATAGACTGTCTTTCAGCTAAGGCCAACGGTGATGAGGTATGTAGAGGCAGTGTGACTGCATGCGTGGTTGGGGTGGATACTTGTGGGATGTCAATTGTGGTGGCCCAGCAGCAGCCCCTGACTACCCTGCCTGTGCCTCAATACACCTACCCTCATGGTCACTGTATCAGTGAGATCAGATTTCCTGCGGGAGCGACCTAGCGCCACCTGTGAGGGGAAAACTGGGAACAGAGTAAGACCTGTACATCCCCGCTAAACAGTAAATACACACACCCACACACGTATGCAGACATGGCCACACACACATGCAGTCGACATACATGACAACCTATACACTCCACCAGACAGCACCTACAGACAGCTCCAGCAGCCCCATAACACACACAATAGCAGGTGATGGTGCAGTACAGTTGCAGTATCACACACAAACCTGTAATTACACACGTCAGCATGCAGGACATGTGGTGCTCAACAGCATGCAGTGCAACTGTAGTCATTTGCCGTTACCAACATTATACATGGCTGTGATGCATGGCTTCTGTTAGTAGATGATGGCCTTCCCCCTGGAACACACTGCATCCATGTCCACAGCATTGCTGTGCATCTGTTCAGCACCCTGGCTTGTATTGTGCACCATACCTCAGAGGTGTACACACCATTGCAGGATGTGTATCTGTGTGTCAGTTATGTTTCCTCTGCTGCTCACAGCCTGTGTGTGTTTCTAGATTATATGTGGACACGTGTTTAGTGAATGCCTGATGTGTATTCACAGATATCATCATCAGTGGTGCATGTATGAATGATAGAATACCATTAGACCAATCACAGACACAATGCATTGTACCTGTGGTAAGTGTAGAGACCATTATTGACATGGCACTCTATTCCTTGACATGCCATGGTGCAACACTACTGCATATGGCAACACTACACATACCTGATATGTGACATATGACCTAGGTAGTCAGTTGTATTACAGGTCATGTGTCAGTTGTGCAGATGCTGGTTGGGATGCATACCATTTGTGGGTGCATATGTCTGCACACATGGTGTGTAGCAATAACTGTGTACTACTGCGGTCACTATATCTGGCAGGGGTAAAGTAGCATTGGTCATCATCATGAGCCAGTAGTTGGTCAGTCAGGCCTGCAAATATTCCCCAAACTTGCATGTTTGCATGCTAAACACGAGCACAGCCCTTGGAGGTGATGCAGTACCATCACTAGTGCCGTGGAGTCAGAGTTATGTCTGCCACACTTCCTGACCTTGAATGTGTGCAGATGGAGCCATTCTCAGCGGGTTTCTCTCTCCCCTCCAGTGCACTGTTGTTTCAGGATGACACACCCTCACCATCTCCTGCTACATTGCAAATGCTCGACATCTGTGGCCTACACATGTCAAATTGCAGTATCCCAAACTAGGAACACCATGTGTACTGGCATATTCCCTGCCAATGCAAGGCAAACATGCAGGTGAACAGTGGCACCAGTATTGTACAGATGGGGATGTCATCTCTGGGTTGGGGTGAGGTGTGGATTGCGCAGCACAAACTGCAACTTCCTGGACTTCCCCAACATGGTGCTGGTACATCAGATCACATTGCAACCACATGGCTTTGGCAATGTCTCACCATTATGCAGGTCATATCTGTATTGAGCCCTGGCTGATGTTGCCTGTGGTACACACGGGTTCATAGGTAAGTACTGGTCTTTTGGTCCTAGGGCCTACATAAGCCTAGCCACAGGGGTTCCCAGCCATGCAGCACCCAATAATGTTATTCCCTTGTGCCCCGGTCAGGCTGTGGTACAGACATACTACCCAGTGTGAATTCCCCATTTCCCATCCAGTTATGTGTTTGTAAAGAGGGCCAATGAGTATTGCCTGACATGAGTGGATAGTCTGTTCCAGAGTGTGGGAATTCCCCAGGACAGGGCCCTATCCATCCAGTATGTTCTGTGTAATGTGTTGATAAGGTTTAGGACCCTGGAGTGTGTGTTTGCAGAGGGAGTGGGATTTCTTTGTGTAGCAGTTTAACTGCTCTGTGTATGACGTAGTTATGTTTGTTAGGCAGATGTTAGCTGTGCCTGGGCAATGTGCACTGGAGTGTAGCCACAGTTGTTTGAGATGGTCTGTGGATTGCATGTGTTTGAGGCTAGTAATCCCATCAGTGAGGTGTGTGCTCTGTCATTGAACATGTACAGCATGCATTATGGGTAGGTGTGTTAGATGTGTCCATGGCCTACACCTTAGTTATGACATGCACAGTGAATTGCCAAGCATAACCTTAAACCATACTCACGGCATCCGTCTGCTGCCTTGCTGGTATCCTAGAGGTACCTACATTGAGATGAGATAGAGTTGATGTCAGTGGTCACAGTTGTGGCATTGCTACAGGGTGGCTGCAGTATTACAGTAAAACAGCTGAAGTCCACAGTACTACAGATTGTGCATAACTGCTTATCAGTACTACACAGCAAAAGAATCCACATCTCACATATGCATGCACAACAGTGGTCTACTGATATACCCTGGAACCTTACCTTCATGCTGCATGTCTGGTGTGTGGGTAGCACCCACCTCCATGACTGTCTGTCTGTAGCTCTTGTGGGCGGGCAGGTACTACCAGGCTCATGAGCAGCTCCTCCACTCTGTTGAAGTGGGGATGGATGTAATGCCCCCCCCCTTTGCAAGGTGGTCACCCCACACAGCGACGTACATGGCAGAGCAAGGTCACTACAATGATGGCGGACATGCTCATACATACATCTGTGCATCCCCACCTCATTCACCCTGTGGACCACATTGTTCTACATGGCGGTTCTCTCATGCTGGTCCTGGCTTGTCCTTGAGAACAGCAGCTGGTAGTTCTGGATGATGCTGGTGAGTATTATGTCATCCTCAGCGGCATTGTAAGCGGGATTCCTCGGGTGCGCCATACTCCCTAAAAGACATAAAGATGGAAATATGTCTGAGCAACTCGTATGGCATGTTTACCATAATACAATATACATATCAGTCTCCCGCCACCATATCATCTCCAACTTAATTTTCACACAACGCAAATGGTATGTCTCCGGTTTATCTACCACTGGGACATGTATTGTATTGTGCAATACTTTCTGCTATGTGTGTATAGACATGCTGCCTGTGGGGACACTAGAGTTGTTGGGCTGTTAGAGTATTTCACCTGCATGCCATTGTCACTGCCACACTACCATGTGGTATGCTTATGTGATTGCTAAACATCTGCCATTCTGTGTTATTGGGGATATCTGTGTATGCTGTTGGACATGTTCTGGGATTGTGTGGACTATTACAACCCACATATGTTCTAGGACAGTTGCACAACAGTATGTGTATGGGGTTATTTGCCAGCAGGAACACCACTCCTACCTAATGTGCACATGTTAACAGTCCACGTCACATCCGTGACCCACCATGGAACCTCATTATCTACTGTTCTGTCACTACCTTCATTTGGAACCACCTTAGGGGATGGTGCCCCCCCATGGAGCACACACAAACATATGTCTGTCACCCAGTTAGGTCCAGGATCTTGTGCATAGGGAGCTCCACAGAGACATGGGGTATGTGCTACATCACCTGGATGCATGCAGTACACATGCACAAGGTTCGACATGAGTGTTCCTCCTGCTCAGCCCACAGCCCAGGCACCTTTATGACCATGTAGATGCTATTGTGACTCCATGGGTGGGCACCATGTTTCCTTTGTTCCCATATGGGGGCTCAATGGCCTCCACATTCCAAATGGAACTACCCATCCACAGTGTTTAACCTCCACGTGTCATATACCAGCCCTGTATGCTGTCTTGTCACCCAACCAAACCTACATACCAATATATGCCTAATACCTTTCACCAACATATATATCCCACCTTCTCAAACAATTGCGATGTGTTCCCAACATGGGTTATGCACCACACTCCATTTTGCAGCCATGTACTGGTGGGTAGATATGTTGTGTATTGATGTGTGATGTTCTCTTTCATATGTCATGGCAGGGGACATGTATTGACATATATATATATATATATATATATATATATATATATATATATATATATATATATACACACACACATACACACACATATATATGTAGACATACACATATATATATATATATATATATATATATATATATATATATATATACACACACATATGTGCATATATGTGTAGATATCATGTGTTGTTTATATACCTATATATATGTATAACTGTCCAAGGTTCTGTAGGCATACACAGCTGTGAATATGTATCACAGATATATGTATCTGTATGTGGGGTGCATACAAACATCTGGTCCACACTCTTGTAACTCTCTCTACTTCACAGCTGAACTGTTCTAGCTTGCTGCAACACAGACAGGTGTCACGTGAACACTGACTAACATTAGGGGGGTATATATGATGACAGATTTTAGATAAGCATATTATACTGCTGTGGCAATTGGACTTGCTATGCTACACTTTAACATGACTGTCCTGCAGGTGGTGTGGTCTCACACCCATGTGTCTATCATGGCAGTATTAATACCAATACCAGCCATTGGCCACAGTAATGTACAGAACACAGATATCATGGGTCACATCTTTGCCATTCACTGCTGGTTTGCACAGTTACCAGTTATATCCCACTGCTCACAGGGACTGACGCTATTGTTCTGAGCAGTTGTTGAGCAGAACATCATTACAGGAACAAGTACTGATGGCACGTTTAAATCCTTTCACATTATACATCCTGTTCTATGCCATATACTACATGCAAGTAAATACATATCTGTTTCACATACCTTTTATGTTTTTTCCACTGTAACACAACCCTGAGCTTTGTTACTTTTATTAAAGTTTTTGTTTTTCTTTTTCTCTCTCTCTCTCGGTCTTTCCAGTAGAGTGATTGAACTGGTTTGAATAGATTTCAGCATGCTTTTGTTGGTATTGCACATGATCAAGTGATGGCCTCTGCACCAGTCAGCGTCCACCAGTTGCTAATTGCATGCAGCCTGCTGTGTAGTACTTCAGATAACCACTGTCATGGTAACCCTGTACTTTAAATTGCTGACTTCTGTGGGCATTGTCCCTTCACCTTCCTGTGTGTGGACATCAGTGTTAGACAGCCGGTAGCAATACCTCTTACAGCAGAACCTGCAGACTCAGGCCAAATACACATTTGGATAAGGTTCCAGACCTACAGACAGCGTGAGTAGTGTTGTGTCATTGTATCTTGCTGGTCTTGCAGGGTTTCTGTGTACATGGTACTTTTGCATGGAATGTTATCTGTCTGCATAGCTCTCAACTGTGGCCCTATCCATACGATACCAGGGGGATTGGCTGTTAGGTTTTGTGTGTACACCACACAGGTGGTGTCCCAGATACATCAGTGGCATTCTGTCTGAGTGCTATCAGTACATGGCTACACCCATTTGTATTTCAATGTCGTATTCCTGCATAAGGGTATGCTGCACAAATCCTGTAACACCAGCAATTTCCAGGGTGTGTAACAGCAATAATGCAAATATGGCCCTATGTTCCTGCCTCTGTCCTCCACATATATGCCAGTTTTTGTCCTGCTGTGATACAGAAAGGGGTTGCTAGGTAATGGCCTAGCATTATTTACCGCTAGCATTACTGCTACCATCCCAGTCATGTCATAGACTCCCACACCAGTTGTTGGGCCAAGTCCATATATATGGGGGCAACAGCTGGAGAACACATGTGCCATTGTACATTCCAGAGGTAAGTGTGTGGTACACAGTGTTCCTTGCCCTTGTACAGCCTTTTATGGGGGGGTACAATGCCATTAACCTAGGCTGTGACACATTTTCAGGGATACAACTGTTAAGACAAGGGTCATTCGGTGTGATAGTGAGATGTTAGGTTAAGCAATGTTATGTACAAGATACTGTGACATTAACACAAGTGTTATTTTCCCCCTAGGGCTTGACTACAGGGTGTAATTGGAGGCTGCTGAACTACATCTGTAATTGTTGATTGTTATGTATCTTGAAGGCAAATCCTGTGTCTACTGTTGCACTAATTGAAGGCCTTGGCCTGGACAGCATAGTATGGTATATATCTACATTGCTTGCATCTTCTGTTTTGTGTGGGCCTTGCATTCATCACTGATTACATATTTCAAATCTTATCTTATGTGGTGTAAGTACTGGCATACATTATTGTATAGTACACAAATAAAGGTTATCTGTGTATGCATACCTGTGTGTCATGTCATGTCCTTTTGACTTGTGGGTGGGTATATGTTTAATGTCAGTATTCTCATTTGTGGGAATGGTTGCCACACTACACATTTCACAGGTGGCAGATCAAGGGCATGTGGCTGAGGGATATAGTTTGCACCCAGTACTTCCACACTACTTCTACATATGTATGGCTTCTAATACATTTTGTCTGTGTATATGTGTATGTACCTGTATATATCTCATATAGCTATATATATATATATATATATATATATATATATATATATATATATATATATATATATACATACACACATATATATATATATATATATATATATATATATATGTATGTATATATATATATATATATATGTACATATGAACATGTGTATGTATATACAATTGATGTTATATGATTTTTTGAGTCATACATAGTTAACTATATGTAGATATATATATATATATATATATAGATATAGATATATAGATATATATATAGATATATATATAGATATAGATATATATATATTTACAGATGTATATCTGTCCATATGTCCATGCATGTTCTGCTCATATTTTGGCCTGTACCTCATTCTATTGGCAATTGACATGGATAATCGCAGCTTTGAAGTCAGTTACTAGTGCCGACACTTTTGTGTTTCAGACTTCATCTCCTTCTATATGTGTTCTAATACATATAATTGTGTAACTAGCAACATTTTAGATGTATTAGAGTATTAGTTGACATATATCCCTATTTGTACCCACAGTGTGGCATACTTTGTCCAGACTTCTTGCATTAGCAGGTTGTGTGGTATGATATTAATACATTTCCTGTACTGTTGACTGACTGTGCTAGTTAATATGTTTGTGAAAACATCAGATTATGTACATCTGCCATAGTTTAGTGGTAAATCACTTTGTGTATGGAGTGCAGGGTCCTGGGTTCAAGCCTTTGCAGAGGCAGTTTATTTTGTTGCTGGGCAGAACAAGGGCTGTTGGATACAGAATGATTAAGGCACTTTTAAGCAGTTGTAAGCGGGTTTGCATGATGGCAAGCGCTGCTAACCTCCACTTATGTTTTCTTACACTCTGCTTCGGAATTGCTCCACCTGTGTAGGCATAGCTTACCCCCACGCAAACTCTCTTACTGCTTAAAAGTGCTTACTGCCATTTACCCCCACGCTAATTTCTTTAAAAGGAAAAGGGGTTGATAGGAAAGTGGTGAAAAAGGGGCACAGAGGGAAAGACAGTAGGGAAAATAGCTAGGCATGTGCAGGAAGGATATTTGAAAGGTCCATAGCTGCCCATTTCTTCTACTGCAACAGCTGTGCATATACACTGAATATGGAGGTACGTTTGGACCCTCAAACTCCTGGGAGAGGGGTGAGGACAACATATATTCATTGTGATGCCAGTTAAACCAGATTACGTGTCCAGTGGACACTTGCAAAATGGACAGCTATGTATGGGGTTATTTTTTTGAGGGAACAGATTGCCCCCTTTTTTTAGGTGAGAGTTGGATGTTGGGGAGGGGTAGTAGGTATATTTGGGGAAGGTAGCTTTGGTAGGTTAACAGACAAGATGCTGCATACAGAGGCGGTATATGACAGGTGGGGGGGTAAACACCTTGGATGGGGAGGGTTGTTTGGAAGTCGCAAGCCCATGAGCCACCAACTGGAAACAGTGAGACTTGGGTCCCCACCCATGGGCAGTCACAACTGCACCTTCACAGCACCAAAGGTGGCTGTGCTGGGGGCTGTGTAGGAGGGGCAGGCTCTCCCTCTAATTGCTCCACTCGGCCCACAAACTGGCATAGCTGATCTCGAAACTCCAGATTGCGTTCCCTACACACCACGGTACGGACATGTTGACTGGTGACTGGTGACCCTCTACACTCGCTCCGAGGGGGGGCGAGCCCCATCCCCTGCAGCGGTTCCACCCGAAGGTGGCGCAGGACCCACGGAGGAGGAGGTCCCAGGCTGGGCCCTAGATGTGCTGGTGCCTGGTGCCATGTCCAGCTGAGGGTTGGACAGGTGGGTCCACTGGGACCGGCCTTCCCATACGAGCTATGTTTGTAGCAGGTTTATGACAGATATGGGTTAGTAACAACAGCATTCAGGATTAGTTATAACAGCATGCATAGGTATTCCCATTAACCCAAAACACCAGATTTAACACAGTTGCAGAGCAAGCAGAACACATGCATATATGGAACAACAGTGGCCATTACAAGAGCATGCAGGTTTCATTGATGACAACAGGCCACCAATATGGGTGTTTTTTAACATGGCACATGCATAGAAACCAATGTGAATATTTATAAACCATTAGGACATATGTCCCAACAAAAGTTTGGAGTGTACACATACCAGTTGAGGAATGTCATTGGGTTATTTTGCACATATGGTAGGGGTAAGAGAGAGAGAGTTCAATTAACAACTAATGTATCCTTGTAGTTTTCACAACATTCTTAGTGTAGTGATCTTTCCCTTACGTGTATTATTACACTACCCAATGGCCTTATATTGTACACTGGTATGTTTTATAGATTAGTATATATGTGACCTGTGTCTTGCATGCAGGCGTGACAAGATGCAGGTGTTAATGCAACATATCTTGAGAATTGCTTTCATACACTTTGGGTGAGGTGCTAGAATGACATGTTTGTTTTCATATACATTCTATGACTATGTACACGTTTGAATACCGGTTATATGTCATGAACGGCTGCCTACATTTCTTGGATCATCACACTGATTTTTCAGGTTAATGGAGTACCAAGCTGGTGATATGAGCCATTTATCTGGACATGCTGGACAGATTGGAACAGTTGTGGGGTATGAATATGCAAACAACTTTCAATTTGAACATTCTAACAAGTTCTGTACAGTTGGGTGTAATTATGCATACAGCTTTCTATCTGAACATTGTTACAAAATCTGTACAGTTGTGGGGTATGATTATGCATTCAACGTAGTAGCACTCCCAGGATTCAAGCCCCTGCTGTGTGACAAAAATTATAGCCAACATCACAGTACACTGTGCTATCAGGGAATTGATGTAAAGTTTTCTGCTGTTTTCTATACAAGTCTCCCTCATTTGTACAATATGACTGACCTCTTGGCACTTCCAACATTGTTATGCAGGACTTCATACACATTTTATCTGCATACCAAAGTGTGGGTGACGCTGCTTAAAATACAACAGTACTATTTATAGTATGCAACAGTTCGCCAACATATGACAGAAGAGTAAACAGAAGCACTCCAGGGGTTGTACATTTATTCACAGACTATTACACATTTATTTCTTCTGGTGCAACACTTTCTGAGGCTCTTATATTTATTTGTTGTGACAGTATATGCAAACTAATTACTAACCTGCCTTGTGACGCAGCCTTTGCAACCTAGCATCATGGGCTTGCTGGTTCACAGCCCACTCATCTGCAGCTGTCTGAGGAATACAGGGATATTTAGTCATACCTATCCATAGTATACACAAGCTAGGCAATTCTTAACTACTTAGTGGAATGAGTACTTATTCAGTACTGGGGCATTAGCCATCTGCCGAGACTCCTGGATCTACTGTTCCAGTACATCCCCCTCCGCTGCTTCAGGACAGCATGGTGGTGCCTGACCTGTTCACTAGTCCGGGGGATACCTGTGGCACTGGTGAGGTCACGGGCGAGACTGTCCCAGGCCTCCGTTTTATACTGCAAGCCCTGGTACTGGCCCTGCAGTAGTCTGTCCTTATGGTATTTTACCAGGAGCCATACCATGATTTTTGACTCCTGGATGCCCTAGCGCTGCGCTCTAAAACGAGTGCCTTCACCCACACCAGCCATTCTGCCAGCAGTAGGAAGCTACAACCAGTTATGGAACGTATTCCCACCTGTGTAGTTTAAATATGGCCAATTACCTGCACTTTTCCGTGATTGGCCGGGTTTGAAAAGGCTAAGCTATATGGGCACACCTGCTTACCTAAGGTTGGCAGTGCTTAAAGGGGTATACCACTAGGTAGATTGGATTGGCTCCCCTACACATTGTTTTCTCTTACTAAGTTGAGCTGTGCTGCGGTTAGCATTGCTTAATAGTTAATTTGCACTATATTTGCCTTTTGGCAGTGATTTATTCTTCATTACAGGTTGTATATGTGTCTGGTATCCATGATTCATGTGTACATGCAGTGTATGTGGACCTGGGGACTTCTACACTTTATTACAATAACACTTCATGTCTATGCTTACTGCAGTACTCCAGTTCACTTATTTATGTTATGTAGCAGGTTATACCACTTCACACTGTATATAGATTCAGTTCACATGTTTGGTTTGATTTTCCTGTGGTGAGGATTAGTTTGCTGATATCTCAGTCATCTGTATTGCTGTGGTGGCTTAGTGGTTGACTAATGTGACTATAGTGTACAGGGTCCTGAGTTTGAGCCTTGCAGAGGCAGTTTATTTTGTTGCTGGGCAGAACATGGGTCTTTGGTTACAGAGTGATTAAGACACTTTAAAGCAGTTGTACGTGGGTTTGCGTGACCAAGCACTGCTAACCTCTGGTTACAGTTTCATACACTCAGCTTCTACTTTGCTTAATCTGTGTAGGCAGTGCTTACCCCCACGCAAAAGCACTTGTACACGCTTATTAGTGTTTATATAGGCTTACTTGTGCTTAAACCTGCTTACTAGTGCTTTATTCATTATGACACTGACACTTCACATGTGCATTTAATGCAGTACTCTGGTTCACATTTAAATGTTATTTAGTAGGTTATACATCAAAAAAATGCTCATATGCAGATTTCACATAGAAAATATAATGTGCTGCAGTGGGACTCGAACCGAGAATGCCTGCTAGTTAGGCAGATGCTCTGACCACTACACTATTGCTGTGCTGCTTTATTTGCATATATCTAACTTGTTATCCTCTTTAGCCTATTAAACCGCTTTAACTGCAACTACGCGATGGGCAAACCCGCGCATCTACGGTTAGCTGTACTCTGGGTTTTAAAAAAAATATATTAAAGGGTTTCTTCATTTTATTTATATGTACTGTTCCTGTTGTACACATGGGGGACTGTTGGTGGGTATATGCGGACACCTATGAGCAGTCTCGGTCATTTACAGTTTCTGCTGTTCTGTTTTGCAGAGGCGTGTTTATTCTGAGAGCTCTGCTCTGACACACCCCCTGCACTCGTCCACGCTGCGTGTAGTATTAGGAGGTCAAGCAGCGCGCCTTCATTAATATGCATGGCGTGCTGCCGTCCTCCTCCTAAACTGCTGCTTCCGTACAAGACTAGATTAGTCCTGCACGGAAGATTAGTAAATCCAGGGGATTGTTTATTGCAGATTTGATGTCGAAATGACATTTAATGGGCTTTGCTGGCAGTATATTTGAACTACTCCTGTGAGGTGAATGCATTTAATACATTGTATTGTAATACCATTGCAGAAATAAATAGGATTGACTTTCCAGTCATTTTTGGTTATCTAGCAACATTAGACAAGGTTTGTGTCTCTCTCCAGCTTACTATGTGTCTTGAACCTTTTTCAAGTGGGTTGAAGCAGGTATGGGGAAGGAGTTTTATGGCACTCTCTCTTAATTTGTCACTTAATGCAGACAAGTGGCTTCTTTACTTCCAAATCCCATTCAGGATATGTCAGATAATATTTGAGGAGGTTTGTCAGTATGGTATAATTGCTGAATTAAAGGTAAATGCATGAAAGGCTGAATTTTTAAAGATTAATTATTCGGCTAGTGATGAGTTGCACTGAGTACCCCTTTCTGAGTGACTCCAGTTAGCTATTTTATTTATTACTGAAGCTGACAGATTTGAACGGCCATTATCTTTAACACTAGGTAGTATTTTAAGTAAAAGGTCCTTATGGGAAATGGACGAATATTTTCTGACTCTGACATAGAGAATTCAGACAGCCCAGTGTTTTTTGTTGCTAGTGTTAATGTATGTTGGAATGTTTGCCTTTCACTCCCTCAGACTTTTTTTTTTTTTTTTAGTAAATTGAGAAAGATATTACAAAATTTATATGGGCAGAAAAAAACTCTGGTGGCATAGGAGATTATAATATAGTCAGCAGAAGCAGATGGGTTGGTAGTCCTTGACTTTGAGACGCATAGCAAGGCTAAAAGAAGGGATGAGGAATTGGAAGGATTTGTTGCTTAGTAAGAGACGGAAGATAGGACAAGGAAAAATGTGCAGTCATACTGGTGATAGAGGCAGTAAATCTGATTTAAAAAAAAAAAAAAAAAAAAAAAAAAAACTCTGTGAAGGAAACAATCACACCAGCTTAGTTTAATGAGTTGGCTCCATCAAACAAGTTGCAAGAAGGAGGGATGCAAGCAACAGAAATTTCAGGATGTCTTGAAGATTTAGAAGGGAGTAATGCAGTAGGATTTTTTATTCTAGCAATTCCAGCAAAAAAAGTTTGAGTAATAAAATTGTCCCGGAGTTTTGGGCATTTGTCTCCCCTTTATTTTTGACTTTGTCCAGGTTTCCTGCACTTAGAGGTATGCATGTGAACACGTTCTTGCACAGCGGAAGGTGATATGGCTTTCAAGATAAGCCACTCCTCTCCTCCACCAATGGGAGGAGCTAGACTAAGTAACAAGTGTCCTCATTTCAGGGATGCCATGGAAGGCACAGGTAACCCTTAGTGAGGACTGTGGTACAGCTGTGAAAAATGAGCCAGAGTCCAACTGAAGAGACTTGATTGCCAGTTGTGGAGGCAAAAGGGGTTGGTGTAATGGTTAAGGTGTTTACCTCATAAACAGAAGATACAGGGCTTGATTCTTGCTTTTCAAAGGGAAATTGTCTAGGCTTAAAATGGCCAGCAAGGGCAACTAGCCTAGTACTTGTGAACCTGTGAAAAGTAGATAAGCCTGAAGGCTTTGAAACTGTATCAAATCCAAAGAGGTGAGTGGCCAAAATAAGTTATTTGTTAGAAAATAGTCAAAAACATCCAGTTAAAAAGGAAGTCATAAGTGAAATATATAAATGCTTAAAGAAGTTGCAAAGGCAATAAGTTCAGAATTGTTGGAAGCAATAATTAAGTACTGCAGGTACTTGATTGGATTGGTAAAGGTGTCCTGGCCCCCTGGCATGCTGCAAGAGAGGAAATTTAGATGTTTTTGGTTAGAAGTAGCTCTTAAAATATTTTTACATGCTGTTGTGACTGCAGTTTACAGTGTGTCATAATGTTACACCTGTTTGATGGAAATGGGATACTGATTTACTAGGGGTTTAGTTGTATCTTTTGACAATGCCTTAAATTACAGAAAAAAATTTAAGGGAGAATGCAGAGCCTGTGTACTGTTAATTGGCCTAGAAAAGTGGTATTCACCGCATCTGGCTGAATGATTAGTTTAGATAAAATGGGGACAGTAGTGAAAGGCTTTGCTGGATTTATTTGAAGAAAGCTCTCTAGAAACTGGAGGAAAAAAGAGGAACCACAGTTACAGGAAGACAGCATACTAATTGTGAAGAAGATAAAAGAAATGGAACTTTTATGATTGAATGCCAAGACACTTAAAAATGTGGAACTAGATGCCTTGGACATGGAAGGCAGAAGGGACATATGAGTCATGATGATGATTTTAAGGTTATTTACTAAAATGGGAACATGTTCCTTTGTATTTTACTTATTTTTAGTTTTGATATACTGAAAAGCCTCTTTGGCAAGCATGTTTATACTTTTAAGCAGCAGTGCATTTCAAAAGATTTTTTTCTTTATTACTTATTTGATTAATGGGTCAAATGCAAGATTGTGTTGCAGGAATTGAATTCCTGCATCAATAAAATGTCAAAAGTTGCACAGGAAATGCATAGAAATTGAGAGAACTTTCTCTAAGAGCAGGTCTTTGTGATGCGGAAGGAGTAAAGCTATGACTGCATCACAAATTACCTGCTTTTGATTTTAGTACATGGGGGCTGAACACTGTGACCATACACCAGAGGAAATCAGCTAGGATTTTCTGACTCCTGTCAGACTAACAGACTGTGCTAACTGTTCTGAAAAGGCTAACCTGGTTGTGACTTTCTGCAGCTGACCAGGAATGGAATCCTCCTTAGTGACAGCTTCCGAGTTCCTCCATCCATGAATCCAGGGCTTGTGGAAGTGTGCAGCCTGGAGAAGACCTTTGCTTCTTTGTCATTGTAAGCCAGAGTGCCGAATTGTCTTGCACCTGACAGGTGCTAGAGCGAGATGGATCACATTAAATACTGCCTGCTGAAGGCCTGTCTGATGGAACAAAAAGGTGATCATTCTCAGTCAGATTTCAGTGTCATACATTGTGAGCAGCCTCATGGTAGCAGTTGCGTATGGTGCCTTAGAGGGAGCTAGTGAATAAAGTGAGAATGGCATAGTCATGAGCTGCACTTCTGGCTGTGCCTTCTTTCCTTTTCCGATAACGGTAAGCTATTGTTCATGGGTGCAACCTTTGAGAGACCCTTGCTGTTTGGGTCTGAACTTTCTTGTTATCTAGGGCAGTTCCTTTTAGATGGTGTGGTGGTGTTTCATTTTCCCTGGTTTTCAGATTTGTGGGCACAAAGGATCCAGAGAAAACTGCTTTGTTGGTGTACCCTGCAATAGTGAATGTGTCAAAAAGCCATATCTGGTTAGTCACCATCACACAGCTGTCAGCAGTACCACTAGTCTAGTAGCTGAGGGAGGTTGTGATATCATAGATGTTGTGGCCCCCTCAGGGTAGTCCATAGTGTTTGATTCCCATGATCTGCAGTTGAGCTTAGGTTCTCCCTGTACTTCTCCCAGTGGTGCACATTATCCAAGGAAATGTGGATAAGGGAAATTGGCACCAGTGATGCTTAATCCCATTCACATCCAGGCTAAAATACCCTTCATCCTTGCTGGAAGTGCCATCCCTTCAGAACATACAGACAAGGAAGGAGATATAACAGTCTCTGTCAAAATTGGCCATCCAGGAGGTCCCAGCAGACTAGCAAGGACACTGTTTTGCATTACTTTGGATGAGTAGAAAGATGCCAGACAGCAGACCTATTGAAAATCATAGTGACTTAAATACATTTTTCTGCCCAGTTGAGTGTTTTTAAATGGTCACACGGTTGTCCATCCTAATACATTTGTCAAGAGAAGACTGCAAGTCTGTTTAGATGTTCAGAGCACTTGTATGTAGAAATTGAGAAAGCTTTCTTTAAGACCAGGTCTTTGTGATGCAGAGGAATAAAGCTATGACTGCATCATAACCTGTGTTTGATTTGTACGTAGGGCTAGAGGAACTAGATAGTGGGGAATTAATGAGCATCCCGTGCCTGTTCACCCAGCCTGGGGAAGAGAATCTGCTGTGATTGTTGTATTGGTGACATCAGCAAGAATGCATCTGTCACCCACAGCAAAGAACATTGCATGCACACACTACAGAATGGCAAGCTGCTTTGCTTTGAGTTTGCACTTGCACTTCCCTTAGAGCAGCAATAATGGAGCATGCAGGCTTTTTGGGGGGGCGGGGTAGGACATTCCACAGGTCTATAGACTGGTTTGCTCACTAACAAGCAGTTGTCACCTGTATCAGAGAAAAAATGGGCTGGAAGGTTCTCACTCCAATGGAGGGATAAATGTCAGTTGGGTACAGGAGAGCCATTGTGCTGACTGAATAGGTCAGTTGGGTACAGGACGGGGAGCCATTGGGCTGATTCTGCAGACCAGACCCCTTAGAAAAAAAAAAAAGAGAGAGAGAGAAAATTTCTCATACTTCCCAGAGGTTCCTCTTTTGGAGTGAGAGCCAGTCATTTCCAATTCAGGACCCTACATTTGGTTTAATTTCAGCAATGCACCCCCCCCCCCCAAGGTATTCACCAAATATCTGACTGTTATGGTGGCATGTCACCTGCTCAAGGGCATAGGAGTGCTCACTTATTTGGATAACAGGCTTTTTCTGTTGCATACTAGTGACGGTCTTATTCTGCAGATAGAACTTCTGCTCAGGTTATTGTTATGGCAATCAGTCTGGCAAAGTCGCAGGTCAAAACATGCAGGATGTTTGTTTATTATAACCACAGTCTGTCAGGATCTACTTAGTCTGTCTGCCTTTGACCAGAGTATTAAGCATTTTGGAGACCCTTCTCATTTTGGTCTGAGAAAGCCTGGTGTTAGATAATCTCTGCCTTTGAGTGCTAAGGCTCAGGGCAGCTGTGGTATTTGATATTCTATGCCATGTTACACAGTTTTACAGTATATGCTATGGTCTCAGTACAGGGATTCCAGGCAGCAGATGGTTGAGGTTATCCATGTTTGTCCCAAGAGTCTGTAGTCGTTAGAACTGAAGATGCAACTTCAAGGCAGCCTGTTTTATTGGGTTCTGGCATTCAGGTCACAAGACGTTTTCCTGTGAGAAAAAGTGGTGAAACAAGAAGGCAGCAACATTGCTGCATTGTAGAGCTGCATGGCCGAACGATTAAAAAGCACTGGTACCAAATGTTGACAGGGCAGTCGGCACTTTGAGATGCTCCCTTAAGGAAGCTTCCCAGCTGTAAATAAGCAGTAGACAGTCCCAGGTATGAAAAAAAAAATTGTAGTGCATAACTGTAACACAAACACCCAGAAATGACAGCACCTTATAGTAGGGGAGGGGGTTCCAGACTGGCAGTTGTATATTCCTATTTTAGATTAAAACAAAATAAATGTCACATACCCTAAGAATGCCATGCAAGAAGAGGAAAAGGCATGTAAAAGGCATGCAAGAGAAGGGGAGGGGGAGCGTATACATAATGTAGGTGTTAGAGCAGGCACTGCAACACAGATGATAGGGACTTCTTTATACCTCTCAACCATTCAGATTAATGCAGAATGTCCAGATGTGCACCTCATATTTCAGATTTGTTCCTTACAAAATATGATTGCCTCAAAACACTATATGTTGAAGGTTTCTTACTAAACACAAACATGAATGTCATAATTTTGTATGGAAAATACATGCTAAAACAAAACCCACTATTCTGCAAAGTTTATAAGTGTATTGGAGCAATATTTAAAATATGTTCCTGTAATGTAGCCTTCAGTCCCACCATTCATGTCACCCTAGTCCAGATGTTATGTGCTACGAGGCTAATAGGAATGCCTCTGTAGTGAGTACAGTTCACAACAAGTCGAGGCTAACGGACATTTAAGTGCAATAGGACATGGATGAGATGTTTACCCAAAGACCTCCGTGCGTAAGAGAGAGAACTTGGGGATGTCGCAGGAAAGGTCTGTCCTTCAACACATTGATTATCTACCTAGGGTTAAGAAATCCCAGCAGTGTTGCCCAGGTAAGGAAGTGTGGTACATGTTTAAACAAAATCCCACTGCACATGTACAAAGGAATAAACAAAATAACACCCAGACATGCCAAAAGGGTGCATTTAAGAGTATTCTTCCCGAAGTAAATGTGCTCATCTTGAAGTGAGACTGGGCAGTGGAATCTGATTGATTGGGCAAGACATGAAGCAGGCAGTTAAAATAAGTGTTCAAGGGCACAAGTAAGTACAGAGGTACGTGGAGTGCAGAGCACAGCAACAATTATCACAGACTTTTAACTGTCCTGAAGTTGTGCCTAGGTAAAACAAGACATAACTAGCTATTACAGGTACTAACTACCTCAAAGTGCAACAGTTCATAGTTTTCACAGGCATGCTCTGACTACTTTGCTCATCACAGGCATCCAAGTACCCAAACTACAGATCCTTTAGACAGTGTATACTGAGCAGCCCATGGTAAGTGTTATTGCTACAGTGGATAATGCTGAGGACTACAGACCAGGACAGGTTGGCGGCAGGTATTTCACTGTGCCTAGCCAACAGAGTAAGGCAGTGCAAGTGCCGGAGGGCTACCTGCATAATTGACAAAGTGAAATACTATCTAAACAGTGATGGGGTATGTACTGAATGCAGAATAAAAGGCTGGGTTGTCACCATACAGAAAGGGAAGAACTGAAGAAACCATTGCCAGACCATTATGGACCAGATGTCACCAGTGCACAGGTAGCAGTACTGTGAGCAGAACTACAGTGGAGTGTGGAACACACTAGTGATCTGTCCAGTCAGATAATGCAGTTTGTCCTTGGAAAGGCAGATGACTGTTGTGCAAGAGACGCCATGTCATACCACACTCCATCACACTATCACCAGAATACATCAGAGGGCACAAGCTTCTGTTCCCCTCCCACCGGCAACCCTTGAGGATGTAGATGCGAGTCAGTACCCACTACACAGTGGCACTTTACTGAGTCCAAGAAAGTCTGACATGGTTGGCAAAGATTTTATTGTTTTGCTAACTAAAGTACAGAATGTGGAAGATCCTGCAGATGACCTATCCTATTTGGGGTTGGTATATTACCAACCTGTGTAGATGTGTGCTGCTAGTTGTACACCCAGTTGTCCTTCTGGTGTACTGCCTAATGACTCAGAAAACTGAGACAATGTACACCAACATTTAGGATATCTTCAAGGAGATGGCTGTATAATTTGGACATACCTTCCATCCTGACTACATTTTGACTGGTTTTGAGAATGCAGCTATTTGTGCTAGTTGAAAGGTATTTCCAAAGGCAATCCTAAAGGGATGCTTTTTCTATTTTGCCCAGATTGTTTGGTGGCAACTTCTGTGACAGCATCACCTTATAGCTATCTGTGGCATGGGCACATTTTCCCATTGATAGCTGCAAACTGATTGCACTGGCGTTTCTACCCATGGATGATGTAGTGCCAGCATTTCTGGAAATTGTTTCCAACTTGTCCGACTCTACTATAGGAATATCAGTATTCCCCGACCTTCATTACATTCGAGGCCATCCCAGAAAGTATGCATCCCACTGTCCTGCTCAGAAAGAACTGCCAGCATCCTGTCCTCTGAGGTTCTGGAGTGTGTTCAATATAACTGACTTGGATCTGCCATAAACATTCAGTCTGGTTGAGGATTGGCACCTTTGGCTGAAGGTGTTATTGGATGACCTACTGTACAACTTTCTGATTGTCTCTCTTTCTTTCCCATAGAAAAGCTATTGTAAATAAATGTTGCCTAAAATGCATCCAGCAACACAAGTGTGACAGCATTGTTCAAGATTTCCTACTTTCCGTAGCAAATTTTTACAAGCTGTGATTACATGTATCCATACAGTCTGCCCAAGCACTACACACAAATCTACTACTGCTGTGTTAATAAAGGCTTTGCTCATTTTGCACTTGTTTCATAGCCATTCATAGTCGCATTTATGCTCGGCAGGCATCTGGATGCTGCTTACCTGTACTGCAGACAACTGGGGACCTGGAGATTCTTTCACCCTGTGCTGCCTATGGGTGTGGTGCTGAGTTTCCCTATTCCACAGGGAAATATCTACAGTCCTCTGTCACTACAGCTAAACTACAATCCAGCCATGCATCCCCTTCCACATGTCCCACAGGAAATTGCCACACTGCCTAGGTGCCTGCATTGTGTTTTATCAGTCCTATACTTGTAGTCATGTTTACTATAGATAACTCTGTCCAAGGTTAAGTGACATTTCAGTGGCAAGACCGTCTAAGGGACATGGTCTTCTTAGGAGTTATCATTGCACCCTAGTGTCTTGGAGATGAAAGTCTTGCTAACTCTCCAGGTACTGCCTCCTAGGGGTATAACTTTTTATTTGGATGACATGACTGTAGTTTGATGTATCAACAAACAGGGCAGAACAAGGTCCAACCCACTGTAGTATGAACCAGAGTGTGGAAGTGGGCAATCACGACTCTACTTTTGTTTGTTGCCATAAAAGTATTCCTGGGGAAATGAAATCTTATGCTGACACTCTGCTGTTGTCTCCTGATACCCCCAAGAGTGTTCACATGGTTTGGCTATTGTAAGGATGTTGCTCCTAAAATGGGAAATCACAGTCTGCAGTCAGCATCTCTGACTAGTGCCAAATATCAGAGCTCACTTTGCCTCATCCCTTGACCCAGAAGACAGATGAGGATGTGTTAAACCCAGGCTAGACCTCAGGGTTGCTTTATAATTCTCTCTCCATTCCCTTTATGATAAAGTTCATGTAGAAAGTCTGGAATTTCACAGCCAGGGTCATTCTAGTAACCAATCTTCTGGCTAAGACAGGTGTGGTTCCCACTGTTACTAAACTTTAATTGAAACCTTCTCTCATGGTGCCCCTTATGAAGATTGCACTATATTACCCTTGGGGGGGTAGGCATACCCAAACATTAAGGTAATTGCCAGACATCAGGGGTTTCCAGCCTGGGTAGGAGCTCCTTTGTCCATCCATCCTCGGCCCCTTTTTCCCATTTTGCACATGGGATGTCACTTCAGTGGCAGTCATCTCGACCTATGGTTTACAGCACCAGGTGGCTAGCCCTGCAGCGGTAGTTCATCCACACCACTCATTTGCGCACACTCACACTTGCAGCCAATTTAGTGTGTCCAATCCATTCGCTGCATGTCTTTGGAATGTGGGAGGAAACGGGAACACCTGGAGGAAACCCCAGCAGTTGCAGGGAAGGGCATGCAGACTCCACACAGAAGGCACCCCAACCAAGAATCGAACCAGATAACCTATTGCTGTGAGGTGACAACTGTAACTGCTGCACCACTGCGATCTACTCTGTCATCTTCTCAGAAGCCTTATACTCTGGAAATCAACAAAATGTCCGTTTCTTTTTTTTTTTTATCTTGACTGCATGACAGAACATTATTCCTTTCTCAATCCCTGTCTGTAAAGCTCTGCACTACTGGTCATAGATTTTTGAAAAGGGGCTAATTTATTTGATAGTTAACAATGCATTTGGCTGCTTTTCCAACTTCTGTCCCACTCATAATTTCCCTTTTTTAGATGTTCTTCGTCTCACATTGCTGCAGTCATAACCTGTGGGTAGTCCGCTGCCCTCAGTCGGCCCGAATACCAAAGAGCTAGGCTGGCGTCTGTCATTGTCGCCTAGAGCTGATGTCAGTACGTAGTAGTACTTAAGCGCATGACCGACGCCATATCCTCAGTCTTTCTTGCCGCGTGGTCCGAAGCAGAAGCAGCGTTTGCAAGTGCCGTTCGGCATTCTGAAATTTTCATTTATCGAGTTTCAGACCGAAGACCAAGTTGGGCTAAGTACCCCGTTGGGGAAATTTTTGTCTTTTCTTGCCTCAGTTATCCGGATGTCAGAAAAAGTTAATTGTATTTCTTGTGGGAAACAGATACCTCATAGGGATTATCATTCTTTCTGTATTCCTTGCTTGGGGCCTGAGCACGACGTGGTCGGGTGTCACTTTTGTGCTAGATTTAATAAGCGCACCATTAAATGAAGATTAGACTGTGCCAGGCTTGTTTTTGGTAAACGGTGTAACTATAACATGCCGTCGGATCCTCCGACGCCCGCTACCGCTAAAAAGCGTAAGGATAAATCTTTAAGGTCTAAACCGGATGAGTCGTCCGTTGCGGACGCCAGTTCTACGGAGCCTCCGGTTGAACCTGTGGATCCTGCCGAGGGTTCGGCTGAATCCCGGGGGGGAACCTTTACTTTTACAGGAGTTGGCCCCTCAGGAGTTGGGCCAGGCTGAGGGTGCTTCTCAGGTGTCTGTAGTTCCAGCTTTACAAAAGGTTATTAGGCCTTCTACTTCAGTGGCTAAAGGCCATGCTAAGGCCAAACCTTGTCTTGTTGGCCCTGGTCATAGTTCTAGCTCTCCAGCCCCTGTTCCTAAAAAGCATATGTTGAAAATGGCAGAGGACTTGATTACTTTGATCAGGGGTTCTGTGCCCCCCCCCAGAGAAGAGGCCTAGGGTGGAGGCAGATTTAGAGGGAATGGATCATTCCTCTGACTACTCTGAATCCTCAGCTGAAGAAATTCAGGATTTCGCTTCCTATTCAGATTCGGATGCAGAGGACTCCTGTCCGTCTGCTTCTCCTCCAGAGGATTTTTCTTTTTCTGAGACTTTACATTCCATGAGGGAACATTTCAAGTGGGAAGGTCAAGATTTTTCAGATTCTCGGAAAAGGCTTAGGGAATTTTGTTTCTGCCACAACATAGGCCCTTGGCTATTCCTCCTGTCTTAGATGTTGTTCAGGATGTTTTTTCTGAATCTTCCCTTAATCCTGATTCTTTGCCTCCGGCCCCTGTTAAGCCAGACAGGTATTACAGAGTTCCAGAAGCACATAAGTATTTGTACAAGAGTCCTAGAGCTGATCCGGAAACTATTATTCAAGGTCCGAAGGGTGTTAGGGCTTCTGTGGCTAAGAATCCAGTTCCTTTGGATAAGGATTCTAGAGCATTAGATAGGTGGGGGGAAAAAGTGTACACCTCCTCTCGTTAGCTATGAGGGCTTTGAATTGCCAATTTCATATGCTGAAGTATCAGAATTTTTTGTTAGGCCAATTGAAATCTAAGGTGGATGCTTTATCTGAGGGTACAGAGTGTAAGGAGCTCCAGGAGTTGGTTCATGCATCAGATCAAGTTGGCAAACATTCTTTGCAGTGTGGTTTTGATGCTCTTCAGGCTTCATCCAGGGTGGCTGCTACAGGTTCAGTTATTCGTAGACATGCCTGGCTTAAGGATCAAAATTTGTCAGAGCATGTTAAGGCTCGGATTTTGGATGCTCCTCTTCAATCTGAAGTACTTTTTGGCCCTCCTGTGGAATCAGTTTTGAAAAAGATGGAAGATAAGGCTAAGTCTATGCAGACGGTCAAGGATTTTATGCAGGTGCAGCCCCCTAAGTTTAGTAGGAATTGGCCTGCTGGAGGATGGTCTTATCCTTCTTCGGATTATCAGTCTAAGGGTAGGTCTAGACGTGGTAGAGGCAGGGCTCACGCTCAGGGTTCTTTCAGACCTAGGACTTGGAGCTCTCCTGCACAGTCTCCTGGTGAGGGTAGGGGTCAGCCCTTTCGTAAGCAGACCCAATGACCTGTATCTTCCGCTGACAGACCCTTCTTTACTGGCAGCTCCTCTAGGAGGAAAGTTGGGACTTTTCAAACAAAACTGGAATTTGGTCACCCAGGACCAATGGGTGTTGGATATAATAAATCAAGGTTACAAGTTTTATTTTCACACTTTTCCTCATTTCAAAGGCATGCCGGATGTGCCTCCTCAGCAAAGGCTGGAGGCTCAGGAGCAAATTTCTCTGCTTTTGCAGATGGAGGCAATTCAGGTGGTCCCTCCGTCAGAAGTAGGCCTAGGATTTTATTCCGTCTATTCCTAGTGCCAAAGAAAGGAAACACTTGGAGGCCAATTCTGGATTTGTCCATTCTCAATACCTACCTAGACATTCCAAAGTTCAAGATGTTAACATTACAACAACTTCTGCCTATGCTAGGCAAAGATCACTGGATGGTAACCCTGGATCTCAGAGGCCTATCTTCACATCCCTATCAGGCCCAGTTGCAGGAGATTCCTGAGATTTCGGGCTGGTACTTCGCATTATCAGTTCTCTGCATTGCCTTTTGGTTTATCTACTGCGCCCAGGGTATTCACAAAAGTTCTGGCTCCTGTGATTGCTTTCTTCAGACAGAGAGGAATACAAATTTACCCTTATCTGGACGTTTGCCTGATTCTTGCTCAAAACAAAGACATATTACTACAACATCTCCAGTATGTAATGGCAGTTTTAAGGTGCCTAGGGTATTCTGTGAACGAAATAAAGTCCAGTCTAGTACCCTCTCAGGACATGTGCTTTCTGGGTGTGAGACTGAATACAGCTTCTCAGATGGCATTTCTGACCCCGGACAAACAAAGAACTCTTCATCTTTACTTCCAGCAGTTATCAGTAATGTCCAGGCTGACTGCAAGGACAGTCCTTCAAGCCTTGGGGTTCATGGCATCTTGCATTCTAGTACTTCCCAATGCCAAACTGCATATGAGGAAGCTACAATGGTATCTCAAAAGTGTGTGGACTCAACACTGCCACAGTTTGGACACTGTCATTCGGATTATACCTTGCATCCAGAAGGAATTCTTGTGGTGGGCTCAGGAATGTCACCTAAACAAGGGACTCTCTGTGACCCGACCAGAGGCGAGTCAGATCCTAACGACGGATGCCTCGGACTTGGCTTGGGGAGCACACTTCAATGGGAAATGGATACAAGACATGTGGCCTCCCAAACTACCACATTTGCATATCAACATGAAGGAGATGTTAGCAGTTCAATTTGCTTTGATGGCCTTCAAGGACCTGCTTCAGCCGGGACAGGTGTTGATTCAAACAGACAACACAACAGTCATGTGGTACATCAACAAGCAGGGGGAAACCCATTCCTACCCTCTTTGCAGGCAAGCAATGATTTTGTGGGAGACTGCTCTGAGTTTTCAATCAATCTTCAAGCACGGTTTCTGCCGGAGCTCAGAACTCCTAGCAGATATATTGAGCAGGCAAATTGTGGATCCCCACGAGTGGAAACTGGATCCTCAGGTTTTCAAACAATTGACTGTGGCTTGGGGAACTCCAGACATAGATCTGTTCGCTTCTCCACTGAATTTTCAACTTTCAAAATTTTGCACAAAGATGTTCCACCCAGATGCTTGGAAAGTGGATGCTCTATCTTTCAGTTGGAACAACCTTCACGTTTATGCTTTCCTCCTCTGCCTCTTCTCCCCAAGGTACTCTTGAAAGTCAGGCAGGACAAGCCTTGCATGATTCTAATAGCACCAGATTGGCCACGTCAGCATTGGTATTCTCTGCTGAGGAGTTTAATCCAGGAGCCTCCTTGGCTTCTGCCACAGGTTCCTCATTTGTTGTCCCAGTCAAACCATCATTTTCTCAATGTTCAGGTGCAGTCCCTCCATCTGACAGCCTGGCGTATTCTGTGATGGAGCCGGTAGGGTCTCAGCTTCCTCAACAGGTTTTGAAGGTCATTTTGGAAGCCAGGCGGCCTAGCACTAGAAAAGTTTATGCTGATAAATGGAAGAGATTTTTTCTTTGGAGCACTGCAAAGGGTTTTGATGTTTCAGTGCCTAATTTGAGTTTTGCACTACAATATCTTACTGAATTACTGGACAAGGGTTTGTCATTCTCTTCTGTGAAGGTTCATGCTGCAGCCATTTCTGCTCACTATGATTGTCACCCTCCTTTATTTTCTCATCCTTTGTTCAAACAATTTCTTAGAGGGGCAAAGAATATAAGACCCCCACGTAGAGCTCCTACTCCTTCCTGGGATCTCAATTTTGTTTTGGAGAAACTTACTTTACCTCCTTTTGAACCTGCAGCTACGTCTGAACTGAAGTTTTGTCTTGGAAGACTGCTTTTTTGTTGGCCATTACTTCTGCTAGGAGGGTATCTGAATTGCAGGCACTCATGGCAGTTCCTTTTTGATATTTCATAAGGATAGAGTTTCTTTGCGAACTAACCCTACTTTTATGCCTAAAGTGGTTTCTAATGTGGCCTTGAACCAGTCTATTCATTTGCCTACTTTTTATGCTGATCCCCAAAATAAAGGGGAAAAAGTCTTGCATTCTTTGGATATCCACAGGCAGTTACGTTACTATTTGAGCAGAACTAAGGAGTTCAGACAGACTCAACAGTTATTTGTTTCTTTTGCTTTGAGTTCACAAGGGAAAGCTGTTTCAAAGCAGACTATTTCAAAGTGGATTGGTCATTGTATTGCTTTTTGTTATTCTCATCATGGGAAGGATGTTCCTGCTGGGATCAGACCTCATTCTACTAGGGCTACTGCCACTTCTACTGCTTTTCTAAGGGGTGTAGCTACTAAGGATATTTTGGAGGCAGCTACTTGGAGTTCAGTACACACTTTTACTAAGCATTACCATCTCCCTCTTTATTCCAAGTCCAGGGCTGGGTTTGCCACTGCAGTTTTACAGGGCATGTTAGCAGCTCCTAATGCTTTGTAGTTTGCCAGCCTCCCTTTCCCTTTGCTTTGGGATTCTACCCACAGGTTATGACTGCAGCAATGTGAGACGAAGAACATAGTACAGTTTTGTACCTACCATAAATGTAGATGTTCGAGGATCCACATTGCTGCAGTCCAATTATCCCTCCCTCCTTCCCCTCTATAGTTGTGGTTGATGGGTTTCTTTTTGGGATACTCTTTATTTCCACACTGGTGGTTGTTGAGCTTTTACTACTTTAGTTCTGGCCTTCATTTTTAGGCCTTCTGACATCTGGGGCAAGAAAGACTGAGGATATGGCGTCGGTCATGCGCTTAAGTACTACTACGTACTGACGTCAGCTCTAGGCGACAATGACAGATGCCAGCTTAGCTCTTTGGTATTCGGGCTGACCGAGGACAGCGGACTACCCACAGGTTATGACTGCAGCAATGTGGATCCTCGAACATCTACATTTATGGTAGGTGCAAAACTGTACTTTTCTGTTGTAGTCTTCAAGGCCTTGATAGTAGAGGTGCCTTTATTCTTCATTCTCACGTCAGAGATGTACACTGTATTCTGGCAAAGGTAATCCTTCTTTCATTTCAACATCCAACCTATGCAGAATCATTTTTGACATGGAAGATGCTGTTCTTGGTAGCTGTAACTTCAGTCGGAAAGATGTGTGAATTGCAAGTCTTGTGCATTAATCCTTTTTAAGTAGTCTTTTTGCAGGGAGAGAATTTCATTAAGGACTGTATGCCTAAGGTTGCAGCTCGGTTGGCTGTTGAAGTCAATATCCTTTTCTTACCAGGAGTAGTTTTGGAAGGAATTGCCAGGGTTACTGAAGGCACATTCCACAAGAGCTGTCTCTGCTTCTGTGGCCCTATTCTGCACTGTGCCCTTGTGTGACATCTATGCAATGTAACTTAGACCTTACCCGAGTACCTTTGCTAAACAGTACAAAGTGGTCATTGCCTGCAGGTCCAGGTCTTCCTTTGGGACTGCAGTGATGAAGGGTATATTTCTGTAAGCCAGCCACCCAGGAAGTTTAGCTAAGGACTCTACCCTACAGGTTAACAAAGACTGAATTGCCTTCAGTCAGATATGTACTTGCCAAAGTGCCAGATGTGCGAGGAGTATTCTTTCTTCCGTAAATCAACCCTCCCATCCTTCTGTTCGAATAGATGAGTCTTGCTTGGTCAGAAAGTAGAGAATAAAAGAAAGACTCAAGGTATTTTGGAAAGTGGAATTGTGCAAAGGGAGCCTAGGAAAATCTTGCCTGCCAAGCTCCACATGCATAGCTGGCTAAGTCCTAGAAGTTAATGAAGACTGAAATCTCCAAGCAAATCTATCATTTAGACAAGTACATAATTTTCATTTATCTTGCATTATTATTATTATTATGGTATGAGTAAAATGCAACACATTTCTGCAGTACTTGCTGTGTCTGCCAAGTTATTCTTGGTAAAAATAATATTGCATGCTTGTTTGTTTATATTACTTGGAAAGACTGTAGGAATCTCTAATACTTCTGTTCTCAAATGTCCAATTTTAAACCATAAGCCTGATATATAGCTGCCCTTCCTTATACAAAGAAATAAGGCTGTATTTCTATAGCATTGTAATGGCAGTTCTTTTCTGACTGTCCCTTCTTGGCAACATTTTTTTTAGCTTTTTGTCGTTGTATGTTCCTCTGTACATTTCTCAGTCATGCTTTTCTGCCATTAGTAACTGCAGTGTAATTGGTCTAATAGTTTTCCAGTGTCTATTTTCAGAAACCATCCATACTATAAATATTTTACACTACTTAGTGAAATGCATGAGCATGCATTTGTAGTGATTTATGTTGGCCTGTTATTAAAAGTACTGGTGCAGTTAATTTTCACTGTGTTTTGCACTTTGTCACAAATGTGATCACATGTCCGATTTTGCCCACTTATTAAACATTATACCATGACCCCCCATTAATATTCCAAAACGTGCACGCTGATTGGCCAGCGTGCACGTTGTAGATCGACTTATACTAATGGAAAAAGGTCCGGTCGCCTGGACTTTTTCCATTAGTATAAGTCTCTTTTAAAACACTGTCCCGCTATGTTAAAAGAGTTTAACATAGCGACACAGGTTTAAAATAAGCAACGGAGATCTCCGTTGCTTTTTTTAAAGCTGTCTCGCTATGTTAAACTCCTTCAACATAGCGACACAGTAAAAAGCAACGGAGATCTTGCTTTCTCCGTTGCTTTTTTTTTAAACCTGTCTTGCTATGTTAAACCCATTTAACATAGCGAGACAGGTTTAAAAAAAAAAAAGCAATGGAGAAAGCAAGATCTCCATAGCTTTTTACTGTTTCGCTATGTTAAATGGGTTTAACATAGCGAGATAGCTTTAAAATAAGCAACGGAGATGTCCGTTGCTTATTTTAAAGCTGTCTCGCTATGTTAAACCCATTTAACATAGCTGAAAAAGCAACTGAGATCTTGCTTTCTCCGTTGCTTTTGGCCACAGCTTTGATGTACTGCGTAGGCATGCGCAGTACATCAGAACTGCCGCGGATACCAGCCATTATTTAAGAAAAGTAATTATTTATTTTCTTAAATAATGTCATAGTATAATAGCAATAACCCACTTCTGGGTGTGGGTAATGCGGGATTTACCCACGGTTGTCTTTATTTGGTCCCTCTGGCTTCGCCCTTGGGACCAAACCATGCCAACCGTGGGTAAATCCCGCATTACCCACACCCAGGCGTGGGTTATTGCTATAATATATGACAAATTTTAGAGAAGAACAAGTATGGCTACTATTCAGGCATGACCAAAGGGCAACTTCAGGTGCACTCTCCAGTCCAGCTGGCGAATCTGGGTATCCTGAGGCAATGTTACAACTGCCTCATGTACACAGACAACCCTCTCCTCCTACCACAAAACACTAACATATGCGAGAGATGCAGTTATACAGCCAAACTGGTAGCTAAGCTGTCTCCACCCAAGACTGGAACAGACAGTCAAGAGGAGAAGGTTAACACTTGCATCACAACTCCAGCCGCACACAGACCTATTAAAACAGCACTGGCAAAAAATACACATAAATACACAAAATCATACTCTGTGGCTCTATATAAAAACCTGCAAAAGCATCAGAGACCTCCAAAGCAGACACCCAAACAACCTGCACTTCCCGTCACAAACCAGGCAACACATAAAACACAAAATCAGTGTGCCGCACAATCACAGCCCTTAAGGTGAAATAACATACCTAGCACACTAGTAATAGGTGACACTGTAGTCAGGCACACTGACATCCCACTCACTAGGTTGGATAAGAAGAAGGTTACTGTTAGCTGCCTGTCGGGAGCCAGAATCCACCACATAACATAAGCACTCAGGTCACTCCAGAACAAGTACAAATATGACTGTCATTGTTCATGTTGGTGTGAATGACCCGAGACGTACCTCCCTGGACTACATGAAAAGAGACCTGGAAGAGCTCTCTGATCATGTAGCCCAGGCTGGTATGACCCTGACCCTGAGTAGCATCCTGCCCTCACCAAGAGTGATACCTCAGTATAAAGAAAAAATGATCAATTTCAACAAGTGGCTAAGCTTCTGGTGTCATTCAAAGGGGGATCCAGTGTCTGTCAGCCTGGGACGACATGCTCGACAAGCCACGTTGCTTCACAAGAGACTGCTTGCACCTGTCACCCCTAGGTTTTTGAATACTGGCTAAGGCTCTTGCTGCCTCCATAGTGCCTTTTTTAGGCAAGGCTCAAAAGTCAAACCCACCTCCGTAAACAGCACAATTAACAAAAAACTGAGGGTTATGCTACTCAATGCCAGGAGTTTAAATCTCAAAATGCACACGCTCAAAGCACTCCTCAGTATGGAGAACGTCGACATTGACATCTGTGCAGTAACTGAAACCTGGTTCAAGGCTCCAGAGAGCACCTCAGCATTACCAGGCTACAATTCATACCACATGTTTCGGCCACAGAACACCGACCGAAACACAAAAGGAGGGGGTGTATCCATATTCATCAAGGATACCTACACCTCCATGTTAGTGGCGCAGCATGATACTTCTGAGATCATCCGTGTGCAACTAACATCGGGCAAATCTGCAATGCAAATTGTGGCCTGCTACAGATCACCCTCTATGACCCAGGACCATCACTCCACCTTTCTGGAGACACTGGAAAACATGAAGGTCCTACCAAACACCCTGATATTGGGTGATTTCAATTACCCTACCATTCACTGGGAAAACTACTAGAGTACAAATTCCCAGGCCCAGCGCTTTCTGGAATTCAACTCAAACGCCCTGGATCAGCTGGTAAGGTCCCCTACCAGAGGTGAAAACATATTGGACCTGGTCATCACCAACATGGGCGGCAGGTGTTCCACACCGGAGGTCAACCCGTCACTGGTTAGATCAGACCATAAACTAATCACGCTGGATGTCCACACCCCACCACCAGCCCCAGCTAAGGAAACCACAGTAAAAAAACTTTTCTAAAGCAAACTTCACCTTACTTAAGACAGAGGTTGTAAGTTTCACAACCCCCATGCTAAAGGATAACGCTGCCCAAGATGCAGAAACCTTTACAAATGCACTCTATGAGCACCTACAAGGATGCAGCGATTGTGCCATCCCTAGCAAAACCAAGACTTACTCCTCTAAGAGAAGGAAACCAGTTTGGTGGACCCCTGCAATAAACAGGCTATACAATAGGAGGAGGAAACTAGTTCAGAAAACAAGCAAATCCCAAGAAGGAAAGACATCCCTGATCAGTATTAGAAACTGAGGTCCCTCATGAAATCATCCAAGGCTAACTTCGAAAGAAAAATAGCCAAGGATTCAAAAGATAACCCCAAAGCCTTCTTTAGCTATATTAAGAATCTAAGTGGCAACTCGCAGATATGCACTGAACTAGTACAAAATAGCACAAAATATACTGAACCTACTGATATTGCCGACATCCTGGCAGATGGATTCAGTGCAAACTTCACCCCCCTCTCACCTCCAAAAGGGCCCACAACAGTACTGGAAAAGTGTAGTGTCCCAAAAATCAGACGCACAGGGGAAAACAGCCCTTTCAAAAGCCAAAAACACAGCGTCAGTGGGACCAGATGGTGTCCCAGGCTGCGTCTTGCACGAACTACAGAACAAACTAACCCCCCACCTAAACATACTGTCCAATCTCAGCCTCTCCACAGACTACGTGCCCACAGAATGGTGCACAGCAACGGTTATTCCTCTCCACAAAGGAAGGGGCCACAGCTGACCCTGGTAACTATTGCCTCATAAGCCCGACTAGCCTGGTCTGCAAGGCTATGGAGCGCATCATCATGGAACTCATTAACAAAGACATTGGGGACCTCCAAACACTTGACCCGACCCAGTTCGACTTTAAGGGCAGATCATGCCTACTAAACCTGGTTGACTTCTTCGAGACAGTCACCAAGGCCATAGACGAGGGAAAGGTGGTTCACATAGCCTACCTTGACCTCGCCAAGGCTTTCGACACCATTCCCCACTCTGGTAATTCAAAAAAACTCACCAGCCTGAACATAAACCCCTACGTCACGAGATGGGTGCCAACTGGCTTACAGACAGAACTCACACGGTAAGAATAATGGGCTCCAGGTCTGACTCTAAACCAGTCACAAGTGGTGTCCTGCAAGGCTCTGTCCTGGGACCCCTACTGTCCGGCATATACTTCTCAGAAGTATAGGCAAACACAGGAGGACTATGGCTAACCAAGTTTGCCGATTACTGCATACTGGGAGCCATAATTGACTCTCCAGCTGACACGGAAATCCTCCGAATGGGCCTTACTGAGACGGACACCTGGTGTCAAAGTCATGGCCTCAAGCTAAATGCCAAAAATGCATAGTCATCCCGTTTGGGAAAAACAAAACACCCACGAATGACCACATAGTTGGCAGCCCCCTTAATACAGAAGAGGTAATAAGAGATCTGGGGACCCAGGTAGATAGTAATCTCTCCTTTGACAATCAGGATTTCCTAACTACTTAGGCAATATATGTGGCCCATCTAATTACTAAAGGGTTTGCATCTAGAAATAGAGATTATAGTGCCCCTCTACTCGTCACTCATTAGACCCATCATAGAGTACAATACCCCATTTGGGATGTACCTCACAAGACACTTTCAACAGCTGGAAAGACCACAAAAGTACCTCACCAAGAGGATTACTGGTCTCAAACATATGTCCTATGCAGCCTGAGTGAAAAAACTCCGGCTGCACTCAGTGGCATATCGCTTACTCAGAGGTGATCTCTGCCTGACTTACAAAGCCATGTCCAACTCAGAATTGCTTGACATGGTCCACCTAAAGAAGTCCAAGTCACTGCGAACCACGCACTCTAGTGAGCTAAACCTCGCCACAACAATAAATAGAACATGCTGGAGGGATAGATTCCTGTCACAGACTCCCCATGCTTTGGAACAAAATTCCAAATTACATCAGGCAGAGCCCCTCACTAACACTCTTCAAGAGAAACCTTGAGTGGATGGGAAACAGAAAATACATCCCCGGGATCACTTCATTGGCTCTGCTTGACAGAGGAACAGTTAATTAATCAATGGGGCGGCGAAAGCAGACACACTCTGGCTAGGCTTATAAATGCCCTCGGGCAGATAGCCTAGTACCTACCTATGAGTTGTGCAGCTGTCCCATTTGATTTCTTACCATATCTTTTTTCCCTTTAAGTATGAACTACTGAGTCACCATGTCTGCTGTATGAAGTTGACTTGTTTTTTTAATTCATTCTTGGGTCCTGTTTCTGTGATAGCAAAATTCTTTACAACCTTTATGTGGTACCTTGTGGAACAGCTTTTTGAAAACACCCTTATTGTTTATGCACCCACACTTACCTTGATTCTTTTTCATAAATATATTAGCAAAGCTTCATTTGTTCATAAATGTGTATGTGCAAAGCTTCAGGGCAGTACAAATGTGCTTGCAGTTCCTTTTCAACTTGAGCCATATCTTTTCAGTCAGTAAATGTTGTTGAAGCATGCATAGTTGGTATCTCCTCTTAAAAACACTGCACAGGTATTATTCTGATTTGATTTAACTTGTAGCAAGCTTGGTCTCATCAAACTAGTTCATTTCAAATGCTCTGTTAGCTCTTAGAGCAATTCATAACTCTTTTCTTGCTCATCACTCTGTTGCTGTACCTCATCTTGTTCTAGAAGTTGCTCATTGGTGCAGTTAAGGCACGCTTGGAGTAGACTTTGAGCAGCATTGCATCATACCCATAAACCCCATAATTGTTTTTTTTTGTCTTCTAGTTGGGGTTGAGTGTACACTGACAGTAAGATTAAGGCTCTTATTGTTTAATGAGCTGTTGCTTGTATGTTATCCTGTTCAATAACTGACTTGTCATTTGTCATGTTCTTCTGAACACAGCCCTACTCAAAAGAAAGTTGTTAGTAGTATCAAGTGTTTTAGCCCTCTTTGCAACAGCTCTTTAAAAGATTTCAGGTGCTGGCAGAATATAAAATTGAAGGCTAAGGAATTGGTGTTTATCATTACATTATTGTTGCAGTAGCTTAGGCTATATAGGATGTATCCTGCCAAAGATCATATGTACAGCCAGCTTTTAAAGCTTTAGGGGACCTTCTACATGCCTGTATGACCGAGAGCTTGAGGGCAAGCTGGTATAAAACCAGACCCACAAGCACAAGAAATCCAATATTTCTTGTCATTGAAGCTGCCAGCAAGTCTTTCTGTCTGCTGCAACTTCTTAGGTTCAGCGGTTTGCTAGTTTTCTTCAAATGGGCAAATAAAAAACATGTTGTAGACTGACTTCTATTTTTTGTGAGAAGTTTCACTTCTTGTGTATCGCACACAGCCAAGCAATTAACGCATCAATGTGTATATAAGGATATATATAGGAACATTTTATATGTATGTAATTAAATTTGGTATAGGTTATTGGGAGTCTTTAAGTTCTTAATTGATGCGTTAATTGCTTGGCTGTGCGAGATATATAAGAAGTGAATTCATTCTCTGTTAATACACCGAGGACGAGTTTTACTCGAAAGCTTTGCTTTATTGATTTTTATTAAATTACCTGCATAGAACGGTGGACTTCTGGTCTTTTTGTTGCTACTGGACTAACTGTGCGCTTGAAGTCCTTCAGCTGTTGGGGATATTTGTTTGGACTTTGTGTTTTTTCGTGGCAGTTCTCTACAGCACGTTCGTTTTTATGGAGACACAGCCAGGGCATACTTTGACTGTTGCTGCTGTGGTACATACTGCCCCAGGTACTGTAAATGCAATTGAGAAGTTGAGGAATGCTAACAGTTGATATTAATTCTATTTTGGATATATGTACTGTTTCTACAGAGACCATATCGGTGAATAACAATAATACTGAAATATTGCGGCTACAACAAGTTTTGAAAATGCTGCAATATAAAGTTGAATAGTACAAAAGACTGCAGTGGCAAAGGTCGAGATTTAATGTGTATATGTCACTTGGCATTGTACCTAGAGGACTTAGAATCACCAAAATGCACACATATGGAAATAAATATCAAGAGTTATTGTTAAAATGGCAGGAATTAAATCTACGGCTTAGTGCTGATTACATGAGGTTGATGAATGATTATTTTGTCAACTGTGAAGCAGAGCTAGTAGTGGAAATTGAGGCTTTGCAAGACCAGTTACTTAATGCCTCTGATTTTTCTGCCATTCGTAAAGGATATTATGAACTGTTTAGCTATCTCAAAAGTTTTGAGGATAGGCTAATTGCAACTAAAAAATGCAAATTATTACGAGATATCAATGATTTTAAAAATATGAATGTCTTTTCCTGGCGTAAAACAATTCAACCAATGAAAGAATGATGCCCCGAACCAGTCCACCAATTATGGAACATCTCTGACGTCGTCACGCCTACCAGGTCTGAGTTACCGAAATGTGGTGAAGCTGTGTCTGAGCTAGATAACTTTACAGTTGTGACAAAGCAGCCATTAGCAAATGGGAGAGTTACAGATAAAACCAGTGTTTCTGGCGTTTCTGATGATACTGTTCCCAAATCCAGCTTAGTAGCTCAATTGATATCTAATAGAAAGGAAAAGAAAAAGGTGAATTACAACCTTTTTTACAGAATAGTTTCTCCCTGAAGCGGCCAATAGCGGTGAAGGAAATGGTCAGAGGTCAGAGCAGCAGTCGCAAACAGATGAGAAATGGCAGGGAAGAAGAAGAACTCAAAGTCCAGCAAGGTAGGCCAAAAAACGAGGGACAAGAAATGAACACTTGAATGTATTAGCAAATGTACTTAATTTGTCTAACTTTTCATTGACTACATCACAGTTACCCTTTGAGTAAAGGTTTAACTTTTATTCCGTCAACTTCAGATGATTTAACTGCACTATTGACTGAGCTGTGACTGTTTGTTAGATCTGTGGATCTTAAACTTTTATTTAAAGATACTCTACAGTCTGATACTTTATCTCTTAAACATTCAAGTTCTTTTGTGCCTTGTAGTATACCTACTGTTAAGGCTTTTTTAAACATGTGTGAGCAAGAGATGTATGAAATGTATTTTCATAATCAGAAAGATAATAGATTTTATAATCTTAGCTCTGATGAAAGGAATGCACTGCATGCTCATTGTTCGAAAAATGATTTAATTATTAAACCAGCGGACAAGAGAGGTAAGATCATAATAATGAGTGTAGCTCAGTATAATTAATGGATGTATGATGTTTTATCTGATGGTATGACTTTTGAAGTAGAAAAGAAATATATGTTTGATACTATTATGAAGGTTAAAAGCTTTTTGTATGACCTCTCGATGGCATGATTACATCTGGAACATATAATTATTTATATTTAGCTAATCCTATTCCTTTTATTTATGGATTACCTAAGATCCATAAAAGCCTAGAAACCCCCCCCCCCCCAAATGAGACCTATAGTCTCAGGTAAAACATGGGCCACTGTAGCCATCTCAGAATATGTAGATAAGCAGTTAGCCCCTTTATTGAAATATTCTAATAGTTATATTAAGGATACTCGTGATTTTGTTTACAAATGCTTAATGAATGGTCCCATACGAATATAAATGAAAATATTATTTTAGTAACTATGGACATTAAGTCCCTTTTTGCAGTCATACAGAATGAGTATGGAATTGAGTCTATACGAGAGTTTTTGTCTATACATGGTAGCTTTGATTCATCAAAAGTGGAATTATGTTCTATGTTAGACTGTGTTTTAAACAACAATGTATTTACCTTTAATAACTACTACCAATAGTGTCTAGGGGTAGCCATGGGTATGTCCCTTGCAAATACTTAAGCAAATCTGGTTCTGGCAAGGTGGGAGGAGAAGTTTGTTTACACCAAATTAGACATGAGTTTTAAAAACAATCGTATATTGTTTTTTTAAAAGATTTGTGGATGATGTCTTCCTTTTATGGAAAAGCACAAGTGATGAATTGCTCATGTTTGTTAAATTTCTTCATTCTACTACTGATTTTTTGACATTTGATGTTAAATCGTCTGATGTGGAGATTAACGTTTTAGATATAGTGGTATCCAGACATGATGTGATTTTTGATTCTGTAATACATAGAAAGGATGTACAAGTAGCGAAATATGTGCATTCTAAAAGTATGCACCCTAAACATATTTTTAGAGGAGTGGTGAAGGGTCAGTTTGAGGGCTAGTAGGCTTAGTACCAAAGATATAATTTTTCGTAAAGAGATGGAAGGAATGGCATCAGATTTTATAAATGGCTATAACACTGCTATGGTTGATGAGACTAAAGATCCAATTAATAAATTCAGAGGGAATGTGGCAAGACCTTATTTGTCAAAAGAAAACGATCAGTTATATAACCAGTCTGAGAAAAATAGGAACAATTGTAAGGTTAATTATTTGGTGAAATGTAATAGACATTTGTACAAAAGATTATTAGGAAGAACTGGACCTATCCTAGCATTGAACCAGGAAGTTGGTGAGGTAGTAGGTATGGCACCACGATTTGTGTTTGAGAAAAAAACTTGAAGCAATATCTGTGCTATAAAAATCAGGTCTAAGACATATAGATACTAATTTCTTAAGTAGACAAAGTACCAAACCATGCTATAACTGTATTCATTGTAAGAATATAAATCTTGATTTATATTTTATGCATCCAGTTAGCCAAGAGAGGTTTACATTTAAAGCGTCATGTACTTGTATAATGGACAATGTAGTTTATCTTGCCAAGTGTGTTCAATGCCAGTGTTTCTACGTTGGTAAAACTAATAAAAAATTAAAGGAAATAAGTGCACACTTATCTGACATTCGTAGAGACGTCCTTACTAATGCAGTAGCAAAGCATGTGTCAACACTGGGCGCCGAGCATAAATTTAAGTTTAGGATTTTACAAGTGCTAGCCATAAATAGAAATGGGGGAGATTTAATAAATAAGACTGAGTTGGTTGAATATAAATGGATAAATTATTTTAGGGCAGACCATCCACCGGGCCTAAATAGTAGTAATAGTATCAAACCAATTTTGAAAGATAAACATGATGTAGTGTAGTCATACATTTTAGATGTGTGTGTATGTATGTTTGTGCATATGTACGTGTGTGTGATATAAATATGTATGTATATGTGTGTGTATGTATATATATATATATATATATATATATATATATATATATATATATATATGATTTGTATGTGTATATAAGGGTATATATAGGAACTTTTTTATATGTATGTGATTAAATTTGGTATAGGTTATTGGGGCACTTTAAATTCTTAATTGATGCGTTAATTGCTTGGCTGTGTGTGATATATAAGAAGTGAATTCATTCTGTGTTTATACACAGAGAGTTTTACTTGAAAGCTTTGTTTTATTGATTTTATTAAATTACCTGCATAGAACGGTGGACTTCTGGTCTTTTTGTTGCTACTGGACTAATTGTGCGCTTGAAGTTCTTCAACTGTTGGTGATATTTGTTTGGGCTTTGTCTTATTTAAACTAGATACGTTTTTGTTTTATTTTTGAAGATTGTAAAATTATTTTTCTTAAAATGTTTTATAATAATTTGGAGCTTTTTCTCCCTGGACCACCTCTGAAAATGGGCTTCTACCCAGTCTAACTTTCCTGATAATCTAACGTCAATAAAATAAATAAGAAGATAAATAAGAAGAGAAGACTATCTAGGAAGGTCTCGGTTTCCATTCTAGCTTCATCTTCGCCAGAACCTTTACCAGGGGATTCTACTGTGGCTATTTCGGAGCCCTCAGATCATCCTCCTGCTTCTTTTGCATCCTTTGGGATTTCTCCTTGCAAAGGTGCTAATAGTTGAGTGACAAACACGTCCTCTAAGATTTGCTCATATGTCCATATCAGGCAGGAGAGAACCACTGTTGCTGGCTGTGGAAGAGTAGGAGAATGTCATTCCTGTACAAAGTTGGACTAAAGAATCAAATTCCTAGTGAGATGACCATACGTCGGAGTGCTCCATTTCACAAACAATGGTAGGATACATGTATGTCTCCCAAATATGCAACAAAATCTAGAAGATGTAGGATTTTTGTTTGGAAATGTTTACATAGATATTTTTATACCTAAGGTAGACAGCAAATGGAGGTGTGACTGGGAAGAAAGCTGTACTTGGGAACATATTTTCTGGGAGTGCAGTGGGCTGGTGGACTTTAAGGATTCCCTGCAGGAGATGCACTGTTGGAGATGTTGGATGGGCGGATTGGTGTGATGAGGGAGATGACTGTTCTGAGTTATGATACAGAATCAGAATTGCCTAGAACATGGTAAGACCTTGCTGTATCTAATTATGGTTTCTGCCAAAAAAGCAGTTACTAGAAAATGGAAATCTAAACCAACTGTATTAGAAGTAGTGACTATAGTAACAAATAAAACTGGAATTGAGACCTTTAGAAAAGGGCAGGAGCAAACTACATAGGAAAAATAGGAATTTTGGGAACAATACATACAGGGGAGGAATGAGATTTAAATGAAGACAGGACTTAGGTTCATAGGTATGTACTAGGCTATTGGCCCTGGGGCCTATACAAGCCCAACCAAAAAGGTACCCTGGCTTTTGCCACCCAAGGAAATTATTTTCCTGTGCCACTGTCGAGCAGAGCCACAGGGGTGATCCTCTGGGTGAATTTCCCATCCAATCGTCAAGATTTTTCTTGGAGTGCTAATGAGCTTTGTTTGATGTAGATAGGTAGTTTATTCCAGAGTATGGGAAGTCTCTAGGACAGGAATCTATCCCTCTGGCATATTCTGTTTATTGTGGTGACAAGGTTTAGGTCCCTAGAGCGTGTAGCTCGGAGGGATTGGGATTTCTTTAAGTGGAGCATGTCCAACAGCTCGGGTTTGACATAGCTTTGTATGTTAGGCAGAGATCACCTCTGAGTAGGCGATATGCGACTGAGTAAAGCTGGAGTTTTTTGAGACAGTCTGCATAGGGCATCTGTTTGAAAACGGTAATCCTCTTTGTGAGGTATTTCTGCGGCCTTTCCAGTTGTTGTAGATGTCTTGTGAGGTACATACCAAAAGGGGCATTGTACTCTATAATGGGTCTAATGAGTGATGAGTAGAGGGGAACAATGACCTCTTTTTTTTTTTTTTTTCTGGATGAGAAACCTTTTGTGATGAGGTGTGCCACTTAGAAGGATTTCCTGCCTACTGTGGCAATGTGATTATCAAAGGAGAGACTACTGTCCACCTGTGTCCCAAGGTCTCTTATCACACTTTAGGTGTTAAGTATACTACCGCCTATGTTGTAGTTCATGGGTACAGAGTTTTTACCAAAGGGGATGACAGTGCACTTTTTGCCATTGAGATTGAGGCCATGGCTTTGACACCAGGCATCTGTCTCAGTGAGGCCCTTTTGTAGGATGTCCACATCGTTAGGAGTTTCGATTATGGCTCCTAGTTTGCAGTCAACTGCAAACTTCGTTAGTCAAAGACGTTCTGTGTTAGTCTGTACTTCAGAGAAGTATATACCAAACAGGAGAGGACCCAGGACTGAACCCTGTGGTACTCCACTTGTCACTGGTCTAAAGTCAGATTTGAAGTCTGCTACTTTCACAGTGTGGGTTCTGTCAGTGAGCCAGTTGGCATCCCATCTTGTGACATAGGGATTTATACCTAGTTTAGTGAGTTTATCTATAATTCCAGAGTGGGGGATGGTGTAAAAAGCCTTGGCAAGATCTAGATAGGCTGTGTGAACCACCTTACCCTTGTCTTCGACTTTGGTGACTGCTTCAAAGAAATCTGTCAGGTTTAGGAGACATGATCTGCCTTTTACAAACCTGAATTGGGTGGGCTCCAGAGGTTGGAGATAGTTCCATGACGATACGTTCCATGGCCTTGCAGACCAGGCTCGTCAGGCTAATGGGGTGGTAGTTCCCGGGGTCTGTGGTGGCTCCCCCCTTGTGGAGTGGGATAACCGTCACTGTGCGCCATTCAGCAGGCACAAAGCCTGAGGTGAGGCTATGACTGAACATGGTACTTAGGTGGAGTACCAGTTTGTTCTGTAGTTCGTGTAGAATGCAGCCTGGGATGTTGTCTGGTCCCATGGATGCTGTGTTCTTGGCTTTGTAGAGTGTGGTTTTTACCTGTGCAGCCGTGATTACAGGAACTTTGCATTCTTCCGGTATAGAGATGGGCTCTTTAGGGGGTGAGAGGGGGATAAAGTTAGGACTAAATGAGCTATGTAATGTTTGACTGACTGAAAATGAGTGGGTAGATTATAAATGATGTATAATTGCATCTGGGAGTGTCACTATGGTTTGTGATGTAAAATGCTTGCAACTAGGATTGTCGGTGTGGTTTGTTTTCATTTATATGATTGTGTTTGTCATAAGCGATGGTTTAATAAAGATGTCTCTCTAAAAAAAAAAAAAAAAAAAAAAAAAGGGGGGGGGGGTTGCAGGAATTGGATAATTTATGTAATTTTGCTTAGGTTATATTATATATAACAATATATGTGATGTATAATGTTTGTTAATGTAATACAATTTGATTACTTTTGTATAAATGCAGATTTGCCTGTCAGACTAGTAGTGATTCAGAAAAGGTGTTTCATACGTCGAGTGCTTCTTTTCTATAGACACTCCCAGGAAAAGGATGCATAAACTTAAAAATACATCCACTTCGACCCTTCAGCTAAGGGAGCGATGGAAGAATTGATCTGAAGTAGTTAACTTAATTTGGTCTGCAACCTGTGGGATACGGATCCGATCTTGGATCCGAGCCAGCAACTTTACAAAGCTTAGATCCGAGCTCCTAGCTCCTCCCCTTACCCATAATCCCCTGCCAACCCTGATTGACCTCAGATCTAGTTTGTCGAGCTTAGGTGCAGCAGCTAGGTTACGCGCTCCTAGTCAGATAAGTCTTTATCTTTGCTAATTTTCTAAAAAACTTGTTTGAGTGTTTGGGGCCTACTGTGTGAGTAAGTTTTCATTTTTTAGTTTAAACATGTCTGAGGCCCCAAAGTTAGTGTTTTCCAAGTGCACCGAGTGTGGCCATAAGCTCTCCCCGGCAGATGGGCACACTCTGTGTGTCCGGTGCCTTGGGGTTGAACACCTTTCCTCTGGGTGTGCGATTTGCACGGCTTTCAACCTCAGGGCACTGAAGGATCGGAGGTCGAAGTTGATCCTAGCGGGACTTTTGCCCCCGGATTCGGCTTCAGCCTTCGGGACTTCTGTGGCCTCCTCCCAGGCTTTGGTGGCGGCCACTCCTGCCTCTCTTCCCCCCAGCCGGGACTCAAACTCCCGCTTCTGCGCCGGAGGAGGGGGAGGCCAGGAAGGAAAAGAAGAGGGAGAAGCACCACAAGCGGCGAGCCAAGGCCTCCGCTTCGGGCCCCCCCCCCGGCTAAGCAGGCTTCTCCCTCCAGGTCTTCCAGGTCTAGGTCTCCTCCTTCTCGGCTCCGGTCTCGTTGCTTTTCACTGGGACCCAAGGAGGAGGAGACCCAATCTCCAATCTCCATCGAGGTCATCAAGGCGGCACTCCCGGCCAGCCACAGTGGCCTCATCGAGATCGACACGTAGCCTGTCTGAAGCTGATTTGGACCGGGTTATGCGAAGGTTCATCCAGGCCCAAATGCAGATGGGAGTGCACCTGCCCCCCCCCCCCCTTCGGGGGGAGCTCAACACCCTTTTTTGCCCCGATAGCTCCTTCTCCGACCCGCTTCCTGGGTTCGGAGCGCTTGGAGCTGGGCAGCGTCGGAGCCGGGGGTGGGTTGGCTCCGACAGTATCAGGTACTTCGGCTCCGACTCTTCCCTTGAGCTTGCCGGATCCATCCCTGTCGGATCCGAGCTCTCGGAGCTGTGCTCTAAGCTTAAGATTTGAGGGGTTTAGTGTGTCTTCGGCTCCGTCCAGGTCGGAGCACACTGGCCCTTCGGATCCGATGGTCTCAGCGCCTGCTCCGATCCATCCATCGAATCCAAGCGAGGGTCTGCTCTCCGATCCTAGAGAGAGTGGCTCTCTCTCGGCTTTCGGTGCGGTGGAGAGGGCTCTGTTGAGTGCATCCAGGCCCCCGCTCCCTGCTACAGCTCCATCCCGCACTCCCTCTCGTTTGGGTGAGGCTTCCGTCACCCTGCCACAGGGACAGCCTGCTTTGACGTCTCAGGTCGTTCCACTGGAACAGGACGTTGCTGGTGTCATCCTCGGACAGTCCCCCCAAGGATGTTCCTCACAAGCGCAAGTGTAAGAGGAGGCACGTGGACTCCCCAGAGTCCTTGACAGAAGACACAGATTTGGATGAGGGAGAAGGCTCCCCATGGTCACCCCCCCCCGAGGATGTCTCCTTCTTCGGAGACATCATGGAAATGCTTAGGATCAGAGGGGGGGGTCTGCCCCCAAGGCTTCCTCTGATGAATCAATATTCCTCGAGGCGTTCGAAGCAGGCCCATCTACCTCTTGGGTGTCCCCTCTGGCCGACCCATTAGTGGATCTTATTACCACTAGGGCGTGGAAGGAGCTGGACACTGTGGAGCCAGTCCCCAAACGTCCCGACAGGATCCTGAGCCCCCCGACCGAGAGGTTCCATTGGAGCAAGGGACACCCCGTAGATGCCATGTTGGTGGCGGCAGCCACCAAGACGGAGTTAGCCCAGGAGAGTCCCTCAGTCCATCCCCCGAGCAAGGAGTCTCGCTCGATGGACCGTCTCGGGAAGCGGGTCTTTAGTTCAGCGACCTTCTCTGTAAGGTCCCTGAACTACATGGCACACGTGATTCGGCTGCAGCGGGACCTTATTAAAGAGTACGCTGCATCGCCCCCGGAGTCCATGTCGGGAGAGGACAAGCAGTTGTACTCCACCCGCATGGCCACTGTTAGGTCTATCTCTAGCACCTCTATGTGGCTACGGAAGGAGCCGCTAGAGCCAGAGGAGCAGGCCTAGTTATGAGTCGCCAGGCCTGGCTCCGACATTGTGACTTCGCGGAACCCTTCAAGGCATCCTTTGTGAATGCCCCCTTCGATGGCTCTGCCCTTTTTGGCAAGACTGTTCGCGAAACCTTGGTCCAGAGCGAAAAGGACGGGAAGACGTCTGCAGTTGGAGTCCACTTCTCTGCTCCCCAGAGGTCCTTCTCAAAGAACCAAAAGGGACAGAAGAAGATGTGGTTCCGAAAGTCGCAACAATCCCAGTCCGCTCCGGACTCCCAGTCCTTCCGCGGCAGAGGACGACAGGGTGGACGCCGCCCTAGAGGCAGAGGGAACCCGAAGAACTTTGGGTCCAGAGAAGCCTTCTCTGATCGGCCCACGCAGCAGCCCTGAGGGCTTGCCCAACTGCTCCACTCTGGAGGCAGTCAGGGGGTGTTTTTCGAAGCACCGGGCAGCTTGGGAGTCCATTACAACAGACCGCTGGGTGCTTCGTATCATATCCAGAGGATAAAAATTTCCCTTTTCCCACGTTCCAGATACCCCCAGGTACCTCCCCTATGTTCCACCCAATCAGAGGGAGGTGGCAGCCGTGGAAATCCGGCTGCTCTTAGGAAAAAGGGCCATCCAGCACGTCCCCCCAGGCCAGTCTGGATCGGGTTACTACTCCAGGTTCTTTTTAGTGCCAAAAAATACAGGGGACCTAAGGCCCATCCTCTAACTTTCCCTACTGAATCTGTCAGTAACCAAAGAAAAGTTCCGGATGGTCACTCTTCAATCTATTCTCCCCCTCTTGCGGGAGAACGACTGGATGTGCTCCATAGACCTCAAGGATGCGTACTACCACATTTTGATGGAAAAACGCTCCAGGAGGTTTCTCCGCTTCCAGCTGGGAGCCAGTCCTTATCAATTCAGGGTCCTTCCCTTCGGTCTCACCTCTGCCCCCAGGGTGTTCACCAAGGTATTAGCAGTGATAGCAGCCCACTTGAGGCTCCAGGGAATACAGGTTTTTCCGTACCTGGACGACTGGCTCCTCACCGCCCCTACAAGGCATCTACTATCCTTAGCCAGGAATTACTTTCTCAACCTTGCTCCACAACTAGGGTTCACTATAAATACAGACAAGTCCTCTCTCACCCTGACTCAGGTGATAGATTTTATCGGGGCCAGACTGGACACCAACAAGCAGCTCGTCTTCCTAACTCCCAACCGGTTGCACACTCTGAAAGCTCACGTGCGGGCCATTTTTCAATCTTCAAAACCTCTGGCGGGATTGGTTCTGAGGGCTCTAGGGTCTATGGCAGCCGCAATCAACCTCCTCCCCATGGCACGTCTCAACATGCAGATATTGCAGTGGACTCTACAGGTTCAATGGCCCTTTCTCCAGTATCCCTTGGATCACCCCATCTCCCTCAGCAGGGTCTGCAAGAGAGCTCTCGTTTGGTGGCTTCAATCGCCGGACCTTCAGACAGGACGCCCCTTTGCCACGACTTGCCCTCTCACCACAGTGACCACGGACGCCTCTCGTCTTGGGTGGGGGAGCATTATTCGGACAGGACTGTCCAAGGCATGTGGAATGATTCAGAGACCTTATTGCACATAAACGTTCTAGAGATGAGGACAGTGCTCTTGTCGTTGCAAGCACTTCAGAGCCTTCTGCTTGTAGGAACGATTGAAGTCCAGTCAGACAGTATGTCTGTGGTTTGGTATATCAACAAGCAGGGGGGAACCAGGTCTTACCCACTCTGTCGAGAAGCCATGAAAGTGTGAGAATGGGTGATCTCCACCAACCGCTTTCTCATTGCAACGCACATTCCGGGATGGACCAACATCCTGGCAGACAGACTGAGTCGCACCATCCTTTCGCCTTACGAGTGGTCCCTCAATCCCCAAGTAGCGAGTCAAATTTTTGCTGTCTGGGGGCAGCCCTGTTGCGATCTCTTTGCATCTCCCTCAAACACGAAATGCAACAATTACTTCACTCCCATTCCCCCTCCCGGGGAAGCCCCAAGGTTCGCTTTGGTGCATGCTTGGCCACCCGGTCTTCTCTATGCCTACCCTCCTCTTCCACTGATGCTGAAACTTCTTCAGAAAGCCAGTCGGTTGGGGAGCAGAATGATGCTCATTGCCCCATTCTGGCCTCGCCAAACTTGGTTCCCGTGCCTCTGGTCTCAAGTGAATCCGCCCTGGATTCTAGATCCCCTCCCGGATCTGATTTCCCACCCACAGGGTCTCCCAATCCCCGACCTGGTCACCCTCAAGCTTACGGCTTGGCTGCTCCAGTTCCACTCCTAGCGAGGGCTCCCGGTATCTCATCCCTGGTTAAAGCTATCCTAGTAGCAGCGCACAAGCCGTCTACTAGGAAGGTTTATAGTAGTAAATGGAAGCGTTTTTCTATCTGGGCAGAATGCCATAATTTGGATCCCTTCACAGCCTCCTTACCGGCGGTGCTGGATTTTTTTTCAGGCCTCTTTAATGAGGGAGCTAGCTGTTCCACGGCGAAGGTGCAATTAGCAGCTATCTGTCATTATCACATAGGAAGCGATATGGGGCCTTTGATTACTTCAAAATTGTGCAAGACATTCCTAAAGGGCACTTTCCTACTTAGACATCCCATAAAGGAAGCTGTACCTCCATGGGATTTGACTTTGGTTTTGCAGGCCTTGACGGCTCCTGCCTTCGAACCCGCGGCATCGGTAGACCTCAAATATCTGTCGTGGAAAACAGCCTTTCTGGTGGCTATTACTTCAGCTAGGGCAGTATCTGAATTACAGGCTCTTTCTGTCAAACCTCCATACTTAGCCTTTCACAAGGATAGGGTTTACCTCAGGACCAATCCCTCTTTCCTTCCGAAGGTGGTTTCTGTGACGAATATCAATCAGTCTATCAATCTGCCGGTCTTCTTTCCTAACTACCAGAACAAAGGAGAGTACAAACTGCATTCCTTGGACGTGCATAGACAACTCCGGTTTTATATTCATAGGACATCTGGTCACAGACGATCCGACCAGTTGTTCGTCTCCTTTGCTAAATTTAATCTGGGTAATCCAGTCTCAAAAGTTACTTTGTCAAAATGGATTTCGCAGTGCATCATCGCTTCTTATTAGAATTCCAGCAGACCCGCACATAAGGAGTTCATGCCCACTCAACTCGGTCTATGGCTACATCTGCTGCCTTCAAATCCAGAGTTTCCTTGGATGATATCTGTTCAGCAGCCATTTGGGCTTCACCTCATACCTTCATAAATCATTATAAGCTGGACATTATCTCCAGAGGGAGAAATTCTTTTGGCTCCTCAGTGCTCCGGAATATCCTTCCATGAAGGCTGCCCAAGGTTTAGGTAGCTGGGGATTCTGTCCCACAGGTTGCAGACCAAATGAAGTTAACTACTTCAGATTAAGAAGTTATGTACTCACCATAACATTCCATCTGAGTAGGTAAACTTCATTTGTCTGCAACCATTCCCCCCCTCCGTCCCCTTGACCTTCACAGATGTTTAGGACATGTTGTTATTACCCTTTTGAAAAGGTAATGAACTGCCTACTATATTAGTTACGGGCAAACTTGATCTGAGGTCAGTCAGGGTTGGCAGGGGATTATGGGTAAGGGGAGGAGCTAGGAGCTCTGATCTAAGCTTTGTAAAGTTGCCGGCTCGGGTCCGAGATCGGATCCATATCCCACAGGTTGCAGACAAATGAAGTTTACCTACTCAGGTGGAACGTTATTGTGAGTACATAACTTCTTATTAGTCTTTACCAAAGGCTTGTTTGAAGCCTTTCAGTAGCTACAATGTTGGCATAAAGGTTAAGGTGTTTACCTTACAAACACAAGGTTCAGGGATTGATTCTCACATGGGGTAATAGGCTAGGCTAGGAATGGCCCCCAAGGGCAGTTAGCCTAGTACAAATCTATGAATCTACAATATGAATTTTCTCTTCAGTCTAAAAGGAGAATGTCTCCTCCTCAGATTCTGATCCAGTGTGTGTCTGATGTATAGGAAGTAGGCTTGGATTATGGCTCACAGTTTTTCACATTAGATAATTAGGAGTCTGAGTCTAAGGAAAATGCGTCTTCAGATTCTCCAGCTGGAAAGTTATTCTTTTTTTGACACCATTGGCAGAATGAAAGAATTGTTTAAGTGGGAATGAAAAGAAATGTTTGAGACACAGCAAAGATGGTAAGCATTTTTAAGAGTGGATTTTCATCATCTAGTGGCCATCCCTCCAGTTTTAGCAGCCTTAGAGGATGCTTTCAATGCAGGCAGCAGCTTTCCCAACAGTCGGCCATTAGCCTGTAGGAAGTCTGGTTAAATCATACAAAGTTCCACAATCCCCATAAATTTCTGTTTAGTAATCTTGGTGCAGATTTTAAAGTTGTTTCTTTTTCAAAATCAGTTTATTCCAAGCAGCTTATGGCTTCTAACCCTATTTCATTATATAAAGATGGGAGAGATTTTGAAAGGTTTTTAAAGAATGCTTACAATTTTTTATCCTTGGCCTTCCAAACAGTAAATTATTAGGCACATGTCTGTTTCTCCTGGCTTATTTTGACAGTATGAAACACTTAATTGCTGATCTTCCTTCTGACACTGAGACATCTTCAAATTCTTTATTTTCCTCTGTCTCAGGCTACCAAACATTCTGTTAAAAATTCATATGATACTGCAGATGCTGTGTCCAGAGCGATTGTGTCTGGTCAGTTATGAGGCAATTTGCTTGACTGAGTACTTAGAATTTCTAGTGAAAAGCAGAACTTTCAAATGCACCACTGGATGAAGTATTCTTTGGATTGCTGTCTAATGAGGTTGTCAAGAAGTTTAATGAAAAGGGAAAGTTAATCCAAGTGTTTTTTTTTTCAGATTTTTGATCCTTTCTCATCATATATAATAGAAACTTTCCCTGAAGCCTATGGCCCCTCTATAGGAAGCCCTTCAAGCAATACCAACAAAAGACAGGTAAATAGACTTTTAAGAAGCAGTGGTAAGGATGTTCCAGAAAGAAAAGGCCTTCCCAAAACCAGGGACAATCCAAAAAAAGCAGATTGATTATACCAGCATTGTCTCCTTCCATCCTCCACACTGGTACACCATTAAAACTTTCTCAATACCTGATGTTAAGTTGTCAATCTTGCCTTCATTCTTGCTGGATGGGTTCGGAGCCGATCCTCGGCTCCGACTCGGCCACTCTAAAAGCTCGAGAGCTAGTTCCACCGGCTCGAGGCTCCCCTATATCCCACAATGCTAGGCGGTAACTCCCCAGATCTCGTTTGCCGCTACAGCGATCGAGGTGCGTTCTTACTGGCTCAGGTTAGTTTTTGGTATAGAAACTAGTTTTCTTAGCCTTTTTCCCCTTATTTTAAGTTAGTTTTTTATAAAGAGTTATTGTAAAGTAGTCTATCCATTCCCTGTTAATTTCCACCCCCTTTTTCCAAAAACGATAGAAATTTTCCCTCGAGCCTTAAGCCCAGTCCTTCCCTTCCCTAGTAGTGAGTGACTGTGTTTTGTAGGGATTTTATTAATAATTATCTTTAACTTAATTTAAGTTAGTTTAATTATTTTTTAAGTGTAATCGGTGTGTGTGTGTTTGAGTGGTTACAATTTCCCCTTAGATATGTCTAAGGAATCAAAGGTCTCAGGCTTTAAGAAGTGTGACTCGTGCTGTCAGAAGATGTCTCTGACAGACGGTCACACTTCTTGTGTGTACTGCCTGGGACCTTTGCACCTGCAGGACTCATGTGCTGTTTGCCATGGCTTCAGCCCTAGAGTCCTGCAGGAGCGAAAAAATAAACTCATTTTAAGGGGTTTATTAAGCCTGAGGGTCCCTCGACTCAATCATCGGGGAAACCCTCGAAGCCTTCCAGACCTTCGGCTCCAGCCTCTGAGCCATCTTCTGGAGGTCCTAAGGCTATTTGAACATCGGCTCCGGCTGGAGCCGATGAATCTCGAATAAAAGCCCCTACGGTGTCCTCGGCTCCGACTGGAGCCGAGGAAGACATAGCTGAGTCGGCTCCGATCAAGTTGTCGGAACCGACATCTAGAAAAAGGTCCCGATCTCCATCTATCGGCTCCGTTCATTCGGCTCCAGCATCTCCTTTGCTGTCTGAAAGGAGCCATAGATCCCACTCTTCTAGGTCTTCCAGGTTATCGGACCATGACCTTCAGAGAGTAGTGAGTCGACTTCTTAAGTCCGAGGCACTAGCCCAGATGCTTCAAAGTCGGACTCAACAGTCGAGAACGATTCCCATCACTCAAAATGTTCCTCCTCTGACTCTTTTGAGTTCGGAGCCGGGGCGGCTCGGACCCGAGACTGTGGTGGCATCGGAACAGATACCTTTGTCTTCAGTTCCGTCGTCTGCTCCGATGTCTTCCTTGGAAGAATCTCGGCGCCGGACTTCCCTCGTCTGCTCCGAGGGGGCGAGTGGCATCGGACCCTTGTCCGACCCCACTCTCCCTCTCGGTGCTTCGGCGCTGGTGAGTTTGGCTCCGACATCGGCCTCGGAGTCATCACTGTCGGTGCCGGGGGAGGTTTTCAGTTTTTCGGAACGGAGACCTCCGGCTCTGCCTGACAGGGTTGCCTTCGAGGTCATGAGGAGCGTGTTAGAACCAGGTTCAACTCCACAGTCTGCTCCTTCTGCCCTTCCCCCCATGGTGCCTCCGGTGATTTCTACTCACTCTCTCATCCCCGACCGTAGAGCCAGCTCCTCAAGTTTCCCCAGTGGGGATCTCCTCCTCTTCCGAGGCCTCTCCTGATCCTGTAGGAGAGCCCACTAGGAAGAGGCAGTGCAAGAGGAAGCACATTGACTCCCCTGAGTCTGTCACCTCTGACATTGATTTAGAGGATTCTGAAGGTTCCCCTCGTTCCCCCTATGAAGATGTCTCCTTTGTAGACATCCTTGAAATCTTAAAACAGAGGGGGAATTGGCCAGCCCTCAACCCTTCAGAGGATGAATCAGTGTATCTTGAGGCATTTGGCTCTCGCCCTTCCACCTCCTGGGTGTCCCCTTCCTTTGACCCCCTTATGCAAGTGGTGGCAAAGAAGGCTTTGGCGGCTCCTGATTCAGTGGAACCCACCCCCAGGAGACCATCAAAATTCATTGCGGCCCCCAAGGACAAAGAATTTTTGACCAAAGGCGTCTCTGTTGATGCTATGGTGGTGGCTGCGGCCACCAAGAAGGAGTTAGCTGATCCTTCGGTGCCTGTTCATCCTCCTAACAAAGAGTCTAGGTCGATGGACAGGTACGGGAAGCGGATGTTCTCGTCAGCGGCCTTTACTATGAGATCGCTGAATTACCTGTGACATTTCACTCATCTTCAGAGGGATTTGCTCAAGGAAGCGAGTGAAATGTTGAAAGACCCAACAGCTGTGGGTTTTCAGGATAGGATGAACTCTCAGCTGGCAACCCTTAATTCTATAACTAACTCCTCCATGCGCCTCCTTTCATATGTGGCAGATGGAGCAAGTAGAGCGGCAGGTACAGGTGTAGCCTTGCGTAGGCACGCCTGGATGCGGCTATGTAACTTTGCGGACCCTTTCAAGGCGTCCTTCACTAATTCCCCCTTTGATGGATCATCCCTCTTTGGTCCTCAAGTGAAGGAAACCCTGACTAGGTGCGAGACTGATGGCAAAACTCTCTCTGCCGTCGGAGTCCGTTTTTCTACTCCTTCTAGACCTTACCCCAAAGGCCAGAAGGGGGGAAAGATGTGGTTCCACAAACAATCTCAAGGAGATTTGCCTGACGCACAGAGTCGATTCCCCTCTAGAGGCAGAGGGGGGAACAATAATGGTAGACGCCGTCCTAGAGGCAGAGGGGGCCCGCAGAATCAGGGCAGTCGAGAATCCTTTTCCGACAAGCCCTTTCAGCATCCCTGAGGTGTTGCCCGACTGTCCACTTTCGGAGGCAGTCTGGGGAAGGTTGTCACTGTACCCAGAAGCCTGGCTATCCCTAACTCAAGACAAGTGGGTACAGTCTATCATTTCCGAAGGCTACAGAATCCCTTTCCTTTTCATTCCGAAGCAATCCAAAAAAATCCCTTCCAGACGTTCCACCCAGTCAAAGGGAGCAAGCAGCTTTAGAAATTTCAAAGCTGCTCGCAAAAAGTGCCATTCAACCAGTTCCAGCAGACCAAACAGGATCCGGAATCTACTCCAAATTCTTTTTGGTTCCAAAGAAAACAGGGGACTGGAGACCCATTCTGGATCTCAGCAACTTGAACAACTTTGTCAAGAAAACAAAGTTCCGGATGGTCACGCTGCAGTCCATTCTATCCCTTTTGGGGTGGGACAACTGGATGTGCTCGATAGATCTCCAGGACGCATACTATCACATCAGAATGAGTCGACGCTCCAGGAGGTTTCTCTGCTTCAGGCTGAGAAGCAGTCATTTTCAATTCAGAGCCCTGCCCTTTGGTCTCACTACAGCCCCCCCGAGTGTTTACCAAATGCATGGCAGTGGTAGCCTCTCATCTGAGACAAGGATTCCAGGTGTTTCCTTATTTAGACGACTGGCTCCTTACAGCCCCCACCAAGCATCTTTTACTTCTCGCCAGAGACTACACCTTTCACACATGTCAGGCACTAGGCATTTCAATAAACTACGAAAAGTCTGTCTTGTCGCCTTGTCGTGTTATTACCTTCATAGGCGCAAATCTAGACACAGTCAGTATGTCAGCCAGACTCACAGAGCAGAGAATCGCAGACATACACAGGCAGGTCTCTCTTGTCTTGCAGAGCAACAAAGTCAAAGCCAGACTGATCCTGAAAGTCCTAGGAATTATGGCGGCAGCCATCCCCCTTCTACCATTAGCTCACTTCCATATGAGAATTTTACAATGGATGCTTTTCACACAATGGTCTTACCAAAGACTTCCAATGTCCCATCCTGTTCGGATAACTCAATCGTGCAAGAATCACCTCTCTTGGTGGATCACATCTCCCCAGCTCCTCCTAGGGAGACCTTTCGTCCCTCCCCCTCCGGTTGCTACAGTGACAACGGACGCCTCCCTGATCGGGTGGGGGGGCATTATCAGGGCAGGACAGTCCAGGGCATGTGGCAACCATTTGAGTACCACTTGCACATAAACGTCCTAGAGATGAGAGCAGTGCTTCTAGCGTTGCAAGCTTTACAAGACTCTCTTCCCAAGGGAACTGTAGCAATTCAGACAGACAACATGTCTGTAGTGTGGTACATCAACAAACAAGGCGGAACCAGATCTTACCCCCTATGTCGAGAGGCTCTTAGACTGTGGCAATGGGCGATTTCTTCTCAGCGATTTCTGTTAGCAACGCACATCCCCAGGAAGTCCAATGTGATTGCAGACAAATTGAGCAGAGCTATTCTCATGCCTCACGAGTGGTCTCTGAAGAATTCAATGTTGGAGAAAGTTTTTCGAAAGTGGGGCCGGCCTTGCTGCGACCTCTTCGCTACTCCCCAAAACAGCAAGTGCGACAATTTTTTCACCCTCTTTCCCCAACCAGGCCACCCCAGCAGAGACGCTGTAGTGCACGTTTGGCCCCGGGGACTTCTGTATGCTTTTCCTCCCTTCCCACTGATATCTCAGCTGATACAGAAAGCCATCGCTCAGGAAGTTTCCATGATCCTCATTGCCCCTTACTGGCCTCGACAGGTTTGGTTCCCATTTCTCCACAGTTATCTGTTGATGCAACCTTGGCATCTGGATCCAGTTCCAGACCTCTTGACCCATCAGTCAGGTCAGCTGCACCACTCCCTTCCTTCTCTGAACCTCACAGCGTGGTTCCTCCAATTCCAACTGTAGCCAGGCTTCCTCTGATATCTCACTCAGTTAGAGATATCTTGATAGCCTCTCATAAATCTTCCACTTGGACGATTTATCATAACAAGTGGAAACATTTTTCCTATTGGGCGCAGTCAAAGAATATAGATCCTTTCACTGCTTCCATTCAATCAGTTCTAGACTTTCTAGCCGAACTTTTCCACTCAGGTTCGTCTCCATCTACCATTAGAGTTCAGTTGGCAGCAATTTCGAACTTTCATGTTGGAGTCTCAGAGTCCTCCATTATGTCTCACAAACTCTGCAAAGCCTTTTAAAGGGAGTTTTTCTCCTCAAACCACCCATCAGAGATCCTCCTCCCCAATGGGATCTCAACTTGGTTCTGACGTCCTTAATTCTTTCCCCCTTTGAACCTGCGGCTTCATGTTCAATAGTTACTTTCTTGGAAAACACTTTTTTTAGTAGCTATCACTTCAGCTAGAAGAGTCTCTGAACTCCATGCTCTGTGTTGTCGACCCCCTTATCTTGTATTTCATAAGGATAGGGTGTCCTTGCGTACTAACCCGTCTTTTTTGCCCAAGGTAGCTTCACTGGCAAATTTGAATCAAACCATTGAGCTTCCTGTTGTTTTCTTCCCAAATTATTCTAATAGGTCAGAACAAAAGTTACACTGTTTAGATGTTCATCGACAACTTGGGTACTATTTAGACAGGACCAAACAATTCAGGAAATCTGACCAACTGTTTGTTTCTTATGCAGAAGGTAGAATGGGCCTTCCAGTTTCTAAAGTGTCTCTCTCTAGATGGCTTACTTCATTGATTACCCTAGTATATGAGATAAGACATCAACAGTTGCCATCCAAACCCAGGGCTCATTCAACTAGAGCTTTAGCCACTTCTATAGCTTTCCAAGATAGGCTGCCTATTGATTCGATTTGTTCTGCAGCTACTTGGGCTTCTCCCCATACCTTCATTTCTCATTATAAGTTGGACTTGGCCTCTAAAGACCGAGCCAACTTTGGTTCCACTGTACTCAAGAGTCTGTTCCGATAGGCCACCCGGGACAAGGTGCTAGGGATGCGGTCCCATCCAGCAAGAATGAAGGCGAGATTGACAACTTAACATTTAGAAGTTGTGTATCTACCATAACGTTCCATGTTAGTTGTCTTCTTCTCGCCTTCTTTCTTGCGTCCCACCCTCCTTCCCCCTAGCCAGGACAGACCTAGAGGAGTTTTTCCTTGCTCCTTATGGAATTTTCTTGCTGGCCTTGGCTTTCAAACGAGATCTGAGGAGTTACTACCTAGCATTGTGGGAGATAGGGGAGCCTCGAGACGGTGGAACTAGCTCTCGAGCTTTTAGAGTGGCCGAGTCGGAGCCAAGGATCAGCTCCGAACCCATCCAGCAAGAAAGAAGGCGAGAAGAAGACAACTAACATGGAACGTTATGGTAGGTACATAACTTCTAATTTTTTCACTTCCCACTTTGGAAGCAGATTGCTTCAGACACCTGGATCCTAAGAATTATTCAGGCAGACTGCAGGTGGCAGTGAGACTCTGGATGGGGAATAATCCTTTGAAATGGGGCAATCAAACTTCCCTGTTTCTTCCTGGTCTGGATTTAATGCTGTCTCATGGAATAGTCTTTACCAGCAGACCAAACGGTTTATTCAAGGATTTTTTTAATATCAAACAAAAAAAGGAACCAGGAGACCCCTGCTTGACCTGTCATTTCTAAACCTTCATGTCAAAATTTCCAAGTTCAAAAGACTTTGTTTTAATCTCATCACTCATTCTTCCTTTCAGTTTCTTAGTAATTCTAGACTTAAAAGATGCCTATCACCACATTCTCATTCCTAAAGACTTGAGACGCATTTCAATATTTTCTGTCTGTTCACATTTTCAGTTTAATGCTTTACTCTTTGGGATAACAGCAGCTTCAGAATGCTTACATTTTTTTATTTAGATAACTGTCTTAGTTTTGCAGACTCTCTAGTCTGTCAAGAATCTCTTCTTTTTGTCAGGAACCTTTTTTCTCAATCGGGGATTTCAAGTGAATGTTGAAAAGTCATCCCTTGTTTTATGTCATGAAATAGTGTATCTAGGCTGCCTCCTAGATACTTCCCTCATGATGGCCTTTTTTTCCCTCAGCTAAAATTGGGTTTTTACAAGAAAAAAAATTCTGATGTTCTCCAGCCCATCTTGCACAACAGTCTGGGACTGTCACGGGATATTAGGATGCGATACCTCTACAATTATATGGATTCTTATAGCCAGACTATACATGAGAAAGGTTTAACGTTTCCTTCTGTCTGGACTCAACACAACCACTCCCTCTTCTTTCAGATTCCAGTATAGAGTTTTGTCAGAAGTAAAATTCACTGGTGAGTGAATGCTTTATTCCTATGTCCAGGTCTCCCTTTCTCCCCACAAACCTCCTACTTAATCTGAAACCACAGCTGCATCAGTTCGGACAGGTGGGTTCTAAGCATTATTTCACATGGCTACAGACTAACTTTCCAGGAGCCACTAAAGCACTCAGGCTATCCAGACATTCCTCCAAACTAAAGGAAAGTCTCTTTCCCAAATTCAGAATTTGTGCTCCCAGGGCTCAGTGGAACCAGTTCCAGAACACCAAGGGTTCCTATTCCAGGCTTATTCCTGTTTTCCAGAAGGCAAGGCTCTTGGTGTCCCATTTTAGACCTGTCTATCTTCAATCAATTCCTGTTGGTTCAGAATATTAACTCTTCAGAAGCTTTTAATCATGATAGCTCCTCAGGCCTTCATGGTCACCCTGGATCTAAAAGATGCCTACTTGCACATTCCCATTGAAGAATCACAGAGAAGCTGTGACCAGGTACCAGTGTTGTCATCTTTCTGCACTGCCCTTTGGCTTATCTACTGCTCCCAGGAATTTCACAAAGTGCTTAGCCCCTCTACTGACATTTTGCATGACGAGAGGAGTCCAAATCTACCCCTATCCGGACGTTTAATACAAACCATGAGTCTGTCAAAACTCCAATCAAATGTGTTGTTCACCCAGAATCTCTTTACCTCCCTGGGCTACACCATAAATGAAACACAGAACCCTCCACCAGGATTGTATTCCTAGGGGCTTAACTGGACTTATTCCTTCAAAAGACCCTCTTGCCTCCAGACAAGGCATCTGTCCTGGCTCAGTACTTCCAAAAGATCATGCAGAGGTAATGTCTCACAGCCAGGGACTTTTTCAGAGCACTGGGCTATATGGCATCCTGCATCCTCATGGTTCCCCTGGCCAGGCTGCACATGAGGAAGCTCCAGTGGTGCCTCAAAAATATGTGGTGCCAGCATGCATAGCCCCTTTCAACCAGGATGTGGCCTATCCCTTGTCTCAAGGAGGAATTTGCATGGTGGGCACAAGCTTGTGCTCAGACCCAGGGCCTTCCTTTCAGGTTCACTCCCCAGGAGCAAACCCTTACCACAGATGCCTCGGAGACCACTTGGGGTGCTCATTTCAAACATTTCCAAACACAAGGAAAGTGAAAAAATCAGTTTAGAGAGAAAGACAAACTTGAAAGAACTTATGGCAATTCAAAAAAGCCTGATAGCATTCAGAAAAGAATGGAAACCATTGATCCTGTTAGTAAAAATAGACACTACCACTGTCTTGTGGTACGTAAACAAGCAGGGGGACACCCACTCCTACCCTGTCACCTAGCTATGCTGGTTTGGGAGATTGCTCACTCTCTGGGATTACATCTTTTGGCACAATACCTTCCAGGTGCTAAAAACATTGTAGTGGCTTACCTCAGCAGAAACCTGATGGACCACCACGAATGGCATCTGCATCGGGAAATATTTCTCAGCCTAGCCAAGAAATGCGAGTCCCCTAGATAGACCTCTTTGCCACCAAGGAAAATGCTCAACTGAAAAGATTCTGTTCCAGGAGAAACCTGCTTTTAGCCTGGAAGACAGATGCCTTTTCTTTCCCTAGAACTCACCTTTTCATTTCTCCATTCCCCGCTTAACTCTACTTCCTCGGGTGCTTCTAAAAATAAAGAAAGGGGGGGCAAGGGCAACATTGATGGCAGCAGACTGGCCTAGGCAGCACTGGTATCCTCTGCTACTCTACCTAACCAATGAGAATCCATGGCAGTTACCTCAGAGAGTAGAACTTTTGACTTGGGGACAAGGGAAAGATAATGTATCCCAGCCTGCAGACACTGAAACTCTCAGCCTGGATAATTCCTCAGCATCCTGGACCAAACGTACCTTAAGCAAGCAGATTCAAAACATTCTTAAAGAGGCTAGAAGCCCCAGTACTAGGAAATCCTACTCGGTTAAGTGGAAAAGATTTTCCATTTGATGTCAACAACAGGGCCACAATCCTGTCTTAGTCAAAATATCTATAATCTTAGATTACTTGGCATATCATCTACTCGGAGGCAATCTGTTTAACATACAATGCCATGTCAATCCCTGAGCTGTTGGACATGCTCCACTTAAAGAAATCCCAATCCCTCAGAGCCACACGCTCCAGGGATCTAAACCTTATCACAATGAACAAAACATGCTGGAGGGATAGGTTCCTGACCCAGAGACTCCCCATACTTTGGAATAGACTGCCCATACATGTCAAGCAGAGTGCCTCCTTGGCCCTCTTCAAAAGGAACCTTGACGATTGGATGGGAGATAGGAAATTCACCCCTGGGATCACATCAGTCGCCCTGCTAGATGGGTCCAGGGAAGTAAATATTGCGGGAAGAAATATCCAGGGAATTGTTATAGCTAGGCCTGTTTAGGCCCTAGGGCCAGTAGGTTCATAAGTTGGGTACTAGGCTATGAGAAGGGCCTATTCCTCCATTAAAAGAATTCATGCCTCTGCCATTTCTGCCCATATCCGTGTTCTTCCTGCCTTTTCACACCCCTTTGTAAGGCAATTCCTTAGGGAAATTATTCACATCAGGCCTCCCAGGAGTCAACCCACCCCTCCATGGGACCCCAGTTTTGTTATGGAAAAACTGACCCTGCCTCCTTTTGAACCAGTGGCTTCTGCCACCTTAAAGTTTCTAACTTGGAAAACTGCCCTTTTGCTGGCTATCACTTCTGCTAGAAGAGTCTCTGAACTGCAGACTCTCATGGTGGTGGCGCTCTTTCTCATCTTCTGGAGCCCTTTCTCATCTTCCATCCAGACAGTCTCTCTCTCAGGACTAACCCTTCCTTTATGCCTAAGGTGGTGACAGACACATTTGAATCAAGCAATACACCTGTGTACCTTCTTTCCCAATCCTCAGAATCAGGGGGAAAGAATCTTTCATTTCTTGGATGTCCAGACGGCTCCATTACTGTCTTGACGGAACTAAATCTTTGAAAAAATCAGACCAACTCTTTGTGGCCTTTGCCACCAGTTCTTAAGGAAAGCCAATTTCCAAACAGATGATCTCCAAATGGATCTGTCACTGTATCTCATTTTTTACAGCCATCATGATAAGAAGCCACCGAGGCTGTCAGAACTCGCTCTACTAGGGCTACTGCTTACCTCTACTGCCTTTCTAGGAGGAGTCCCTGTCAAGGACATTCTGGAAGCTGCTACCTGGTCATCTGTGCATAATTTCACCAAATACTACCACTTAATCAGCCTTTTCCAGGTCCAGTGCAGGATTCGTCACTACCATTTTGCAGGGCATCCTGTCCTTTCTTAAGCTGCCGTCCACCCTCCTTTTCAGCTGTGGAAATGATCTCACAAGTCAGGATTACAACAGTGAAACACGAAGATAGTACAGTTGTGTACACCTACCACGAATGTAGATGTTTGAGTGTATTCGCTGTTGCAGTCTTTCCCTCTCTCCTTCCGCTTAGCCTACAGGGTAGTCTAGTACAAACTTCTTCTCAAGCCAAGGGACCCCCCCCCCCTTTTGCCCCTTCCCTTGCTTATGTTCTTTGTCTTGGGTCCTTTTCTGTAGGACCCATCCTGGGGGGGACTTCTACCTTTAGGGAGGCAAGAAAAAACTGAAGTCATGATGACGGCTGGCTCCCTATACACTAGAGCATACTGACATTGGTCAGAGCATTATCTAGTTCTTGGACAAGGGGGATGTTTTTTCTCTCCTAGCCAGACAGGCCAACTGCTTTCATGGCAGTAATTCCCACAAGTTAGGACTGCAGCAGTGAATACACTCAAACATCTACATTTATGGAAGTGTACACAACTGTACTTTTCTGGAGTCTAGGTACAGGAGAAACAAAAATTTACTTGAGGTTCTGCATGGTTTTAAACAGTTTTGTAACAGCAGTGCCAAATATTTTCTGGTTGTCTGAGGGAGAATCTAAATGTTTGGCCTTAATGTCCTTATTCCTAGTTGCTCCTGCAGGCTTTAACTATTTCCTCACGATAGAACCAGATGCATCTGTCCTAGAGGAGGCATCAGCTGCATCATAGCTACATTTAATGGAATGATGAGCTACCTGAGAAGCAGAACTCAGAAGAGAGAGAGAAGTCTTACTATCATAATCAGGCATGCCAGTCAACCCCCCACCCCCAAATGGGAGATAAGAATCAGGACATAGCTGTTCATGTGGGTCTGATTTAATTGGTGGTCGTATAAGCCAAGGTAGCAGAAGTATACACTTTTTCCACTATCTTTCTATAGCACTGCTGTTGTCTGAAGGCAGAAGTTTGGAAAAGGAAAGCAGCTTACATAGCTTATTTGTAGACATGGAAACAACAGCAGGATCAGATGACAGACTTTTTTTCCAAGTGTTTATGATTCTCAGGTACTTTATAAAATCTGTCTGGCTTAGGGGCCAGAGATTGAGAGTTATGAGCCTGAGAATGGACTGCAGAAGGTCTGGGCGAATCAATTTGTAAGAGTTCATAGTACTTTTTTTGGACCTCTGATACTTGGAACAATCCCACTTAGTGTTCCAGCATATGGACCACTATACCCCCGAATGATTACTCCTCAAAAGGAGAGTCAGGGGACAAAGAATCTTCTTAATCAGACCAGCTAACGGAGAGTGTATTTTTGAAGAATATGCTTAGGATTCTTCACCAGAATCCAGCTCCTCCTCATCAGAAGAATCAGAATCCCTAGGTCTCTTAGACGGGTAAATTACCAGAGAGCAACAGCAGGGACAGGCAATCCTTTTGGAGGTTTCAGAGCCAGGAGGGTATTAAACAACCCTTGACTAAATTCCTGCCACACTTTGCAAGGATCCTTAGCTACCGTAGCCACGTTTGGTTTTCTGTTTCTTTTTTAAATGAGCAGCTGCCTTGACAATTACAGGAAGTTCAGACCCCTGCCTTGATTCAGTGAGGATACCAAACACCTCCTCCCTAACTAAAATTTGGAGACACCCCCAAGGCCCTGTGAATGTTATCAGCTGTGGTTTCCTCTCTACATCTGTGCCAGATATATGCATAAACCTTAGCAGATGTGCGAGTAGGCAGCTCCGTGTCAGCATGCAACAGGGTCGTGGCAGAGTGAACTGGAGTCAGCAAAAGACGGTCCTTGGGTTCTTCATCCAACCCTGAGGGAGATTTACGGTGGAGGCTAGGCAGCAGCAGATTCAGTATGCACTTTTTTTACCTTTCCTCGTAAAAGGCAGCTGAACTTTGAGATAGATGAATTTGGTTATGGTACCCCAAGTCTATAACTTCAGACACTGGTTTTCCAGATAAATGGAAAGCGAAGACAAATGGTTGTGGAGTATCTTGGGGACAAATGCCTGACAGATAACACAGTGAGTGCTTAGCACCTAAACAAAAAAGACATTTCTCATGTCTGTCTTTATGGGGATTCTGCCTCCCACACTCATATTTCCCCTTTCTGGATGACATGTGGTGAAGGCTGATGTTCTTCGTGTTTCACTATTGCAGTCATCACATTTGGGTTATCTGCCTGCAGGTAGCCATCAGCCGGCCTGAATACCAGAGTCTTCGGATTCCTGCATCTGATGCTCTCTCTTCTTCCATGATGTCAGGTCGTCAGGGGTATAAAACATGCAGCTGACGCCATTACATCAGTCTTTCTTGCCGTGCGGTGCCCGAAGCAGTTTGCAAGTGCCGGCTGGCCAACTCCTGAAATTTTCGTTTTCGAGTTTCAGAACCAAAGTCTTCAAAAAGATAAGTACCCCATTGGGGATCTTTTTTTCTTGCTCTAACCGATGTCAGTTAAAGTTAGCAATGGTCTTACCTGTGGAAAGCAAATACCTCATAAAGATTTTCATTCGAACTGCATTCCCTGCTTAGGCCCAGACCACGACGTCCCTCGCTGTCGGTTTTGTGCCTTGTTCAACCCCCGAACTATTCGTTGTTTGGCTATCTTTGCAGCAAATTACTTTGGTACTCTGTCTCAGTACTCCAAAATGGCTTTAAGCCATACGACTACCGATCTTCCGATAAAATGTAAGGATAAAGACAGAGACAGACTGCATAGGTCCAAAACTGCCGGTGACTCTTCCGTTAAGCTAGTCCGCCTGTGCTCAGTGATGCGCTTTCGCAGCCCCTGATACCCGCTACTTCAGATTAACAGGCCTCTACTGAGACCCGTTCAGAGTCCGGTATGCCACGAGATGCTTCTTCGACTATGGATCCTGCGGATGTCTCTACCTTGGATAGGTCCGGAGCCGCTGTGCAGGCACTGGCTTCTGAGGGTGTATTCAGGCCTACAGACTTGCATTTTATTTTATTTATTTTTATTTTTGTTATTTGTTGACCAGGAAAGTCCCTCGCATTTTAAACCGACACAATATTCTTCATCCAGGCCTAAAACTCACACCACTCCTAAACAAACGACGTCCAAAATCGCAGGCTCAGGCCCATATGCCTAAAAAACAAATGCTTAGAATGGCTGTAGACCTTATTACCTTAATTGGGGAAGCCAGCCTTCCCCCTCTAAGAGACCTAGAACTGATTTTCCTTCTGATTCGTCTGATCAGGATTCTGAAATTTCTGTTCCTTCTGATTACCAGGATTTGCCCTTATCTACCTATGAGGATTCTGATGCAGATGATTCCATTCCCTCTCCTTCCTCTCCAAAAGATTTTTCTTTTGGTGAAACTTTGCACACTCCTAGGGAGCATTTCCACTGGGAAAGCCAGGATTATTCTGACTCCAAAAAGAGGCTTGGGGAATTCTTACTCCTTCCTCAACACAGGCCTTTAGCTACCCCTCCTGTTCTGGACATTGTAGATGCTTTCTTGGAATCTAGCCTTTCCCCAGACACTTTACCTCCAGCTCCCAGAAAACCTGACTGGTATTACAGAGTACCTGACTCTCTCACAAGTTCCTCTTCAAGAATCCTACTGTGGATCCAGAAACCATTTCCCAAGGACCAAAAGGCATTAAGGCTACTGCTGCCAATAATCCTACCCCTTCTGATAGAGATTCTAGAGCCTTGGACAGATGGGGTAAGAAGATGTATACTTCTGCTACTTTGCCCATTAGGGCTTTAATTTGCCAGTTTCATATGTTAATGTATCTGCAGCATATTATGGGACTACTTAAACAGAAGATGATGATTCCTGGCTGTGCTGAACACACAGAATTACATTACAGGATTTAATGCATTCTGCAGATCAAGTTGGTAAACATACTTTGCAATGTGGTGTTGATGCTTTAGAAGCATCTTGCAGGGCTGCTGTCACTGGGTCTGTTAGAAAGCATGCTTGGCTTAAGGAGCAAAACTTGCCAGATCATGTTAAAACTAAATTACTGCATGCTCCCTTAAACCAGGACCACCTTTTTGGCAACAAAGCAGAAGTCGTCCTCAAAAGGATGGAGGAAAAAGCTAAATCTATGCAAACTGTTAAATATTTCCTACAAGTACAGCCTCCCAGAGTTAGTAGGCATTGGTCTTCAAAGAACTGGTCTTTTCCAGTCTCTTCCAGTCCTTCTCAATCCAAACCCAGGAACAGAAGACCACCAAGGTTACAGTCTCAGGCTGCACACAGGCCTAAGCAGTGGGGGGCTCCCACTTCTAAAGCAGGGAGTAGTAAGCCACCACCCTGCGGAAAAATGGCACAATGACTTTACCTTATCCCTTCCATGCCCTGCTCAACTGCCTGCTCCCTTAGGAGGAAAGCTCACCCTGCATGCAGATAACTCATTACCCAGGACAAATGGGTTTTGAACATAGTTTCCCAAGGATACAGATTCCACTTCCACTCACTACCAACTCCAAACGGTTGGCCATATCTACCCCCGAATCAGTGGGCAGAGGCCCAACAGCAGTTTCTCTCTCTTCTAAGTATCAGGGCTATTCAACCTGTCCCAACAGAACAAAGGGGACAAGGTTTTTATTCAAGTTCCTGGCGTCCTATCCTGGACCTCTCTATTCTAAATACCTTTCTGGTAATCCCAAAATTCAAAATGCTAACACTTCAACAGCTTCTTTCTATGCTAGGCAAAGATACCTGACTGGCAACCTTAGACTTAAAGGAAGCTTACCTGCACATTCCAATAAGGGAGTCTTGCAGGAAATACCTACGCTTCAGGGCAGGCTCCATGCACTATCAGTTCTATGAACTTCCCTTTGGCTTATCTACTGCTCCCAGGGTATTTACAAACTGTCTAGCTCCAGCCATTGCATTTTGCAGGCAGAGAAATATTGAAATATACCCATACTTGGAGGGCGATTGTCTGATTCAGGCAGAAAGCCAGAACTTGCTATTACAACATCTGACATTCGCAAAGAAACTTCTAACCTCACTGGGGTACACCATAAACAAAAAGAAATCTCATCTAGTACCCCGCCAAGAGATTGTATTCCTGGGAGCAAGCTTGAACACAACTTCCCAGATGGCTTTCCTCTCTCTGGAGAAACAAGTTTGGCAACCTACTACAAACTATTGGCTACAAAACCCCAGCTATCTGCAAGGAAAATTCTGCAAGCCCTGGGATTCATGGCCTCTTGCATTCTACTGATTCCATATGCAAGACTGCATATGAGGAATCTACAATGGTATCTAAAAAGCCTATGGTATCAACATTCTTAGGACCTGGAATCAGTGATTCCTATCATTCCTTGTATAAAGACGAGAGTTCCTTTGGTGGGCAGAGGCCTGCTATCACAACAAGGGGCTCCCTTTCACTCTACCCCCTGCCGCCCAAATCCTAACAGACTCATCAGACTATGCATGGGGGGCTAACTTAGGGCAGTGCATTCAGGGCAAATGCAACCCGAGACAGATGCACCTGCTTATTAATCAAAAAGAAGTGTTAGCTGTACAGAATTCCCTGACAGCCTTTAAAGACCGCATTCTTTCAGGACAGCTATTGGTATTGACAGACAACACCACAGTTATGTGGTACATAAACAAGCAGGGGGGAACCCACTTGTACTCTCTCTGCAGGCTAGCCGTGGCTCTGTGGAACACAGCCTTGAGCTGCCAAGTGCAACTACAAGCTCAATTCCTGCCAGGCAAGCTAAATTCACTGGCAGACGACTTAAGCAAAAATCTCATGGACCCACACGAATGGAAACTAGAACCAAAAATATTCAACCTCTTGAGGAACAAATGGGGGACTCCAGAGGTAGACTTGTTTGCCTCCCCTCAGAACTACCAATTGGACAAATTCTGCACAAGGACTCCCCCAGTCAAGCTTGGAAAGTGGATGCCCTGTCCGTTATCTGGGAAAGCTTCTTGGTTTATGCCTCTCCTCCTCTGCCTGTCCTCTCGAAGGTTCTGCTAAGGATCAAACAGGGCAAGCCAAGAACAATACTGATTGCACCAGACTGGCCACGCCAGCACTGGTATCCCCTCTTGCGCAGTATGACACTGCTGGAACCATGGCACCTGCCTCAGACCCCTTCCCTGCTGTCCCAGTAGGTAGGCCAGATTCTGCACCCTCAGCTTCAAACTCTGAACTTTGCAGCCTGGCTAATTCCTTGAGCTCTCAAATAGCATCCCTCAGTAAGCAGGTGCTAGATGCCATTCTGGAGGCAAGGAGACCTAGTACTAGAAAATCCTATGCTGAAAAATGGAAAAAATACTGTTCCTGGAGCCAGATTCAGGGGATGGGCACAACGGTGCCCAGCTTACCTCATATTCTTCAGTACTTAACAGAAATGCTCCACAAGGGTCTACCCTTCTCTTCAATTAAAATTCATGCCTCTGCCATTTCAGCACATTATAATACTGAGCCCCCCCTCTTCTCTCACCCCCTGCTAAAACAATTCCTTAGAGGGGCCAAACATTTAAGACCCCCCAGGAGAGCCCCCTCTCCAGCTTGGGACTTTAACTTTGTATTGGAAAAGCTCACTCTTCCCCCCTTTGAGCCAGTCGAGTTGAAATTCCTTTCTTGGAAAGCAGCCTTCCTTCTAGCCATCACTTCAGCAAGAAAAGTGTCTGAATTACAGGTCCTCATGGCAGTGAAACCCTTCAATGTTAAGTTGTCAATCTCGCCTTCATTCTTGCTTGATGGGTTCGGAGCCGATCCCTCGGCTCCGACTCAGCACTTGCTTTAGCTCGAGAACTCCTTTTACCAGCTCGAGGCAGCCCCATATCCCATGATGCAAGGCAGGAAGTACCCAGATCTCGTTTGCCGCTTCGCTTGGGAGGTCTTCTCTTTACCAGCTCCTGGTAAGTAATTCACATTTGTGACATTTAAGCCCCTTTTTAGTTAAAAACTATTTGTTTTGATAGTTTAACTTTAAATTTAACTTTTTCTGACAGAAATCCCTGTCTCTTTTAAATTTTTTAGTCAGTTAATTTTCCTATCCCATCCCCCCCCCTGTTAGGGTGTGTGTGTTAGTATATTTTACTAAATACCTTTTGGTATTAGTTTAATTTACTTGGACTGGTGTGTGTGTGTTTTGTTAGGCACCATGTCTAAAGAGAGGGTTTCAGGTTTTAAGAAGTGTGACTCGTGCTGTCAGAAGATGTCTCTGACAGACGGTCACACTTCTTGCCTGTACTGTTTAGGCCCTCTTCACCTGCAGGACTCCTGTGCTATTTGTCACTCCTTCAGCCAGAGAGTCCTGCAGGAGAAAGAATAAGTTGATTCTCAGGGGTCTTCTTGCCAGAGGGCTCTCCGCTAAGTCGGCCCCACAAAATCAACTAAATCTGCCAAGACCCAGGCTTCTGTTTCTAAGCCTGTGGCCTCGGCTCCGACTCGTATAGAGTCGAGATCGCTCGCTGGAGCCGATTCTGATCCACTAAGCTTTGGCCGATGGCTATCGGTGCCGAATCTGCTGACCACTGTGGTGTCGGTTCGATCGGCTCCGACACCCACGCACGGCATCGGTGTCGGCTCGATCGGCTCCGACACCCATGTGGCACAGGCATCGGTGTCGGCTCCGATCGGCTCCGACACCGTTACTTTGTGGCTGTATCGGCTCCGCTGGAGCCGATACATCGAGCGTTCTGCCGGCTCCGAAATCGGTGCCGACAGGATCAGTAATATCGGCTCCGATGACCCATTCCAGGAAGAGGTCGAGGTCTCCTTCCTTGGAGCCGATACTTTCGGCCTCGCCTCTTCTATCGAACGGAGCCATCGGAGCCGATCTTCAAGGTCATCCAGGTTATCAGACCATGACCTAGAGAGAGTGGTCAGTAGATTGCTCAAGTCACAGGTACTGGCCCAAATGCTACACAGTCCGTCTCAGCAGGCGACTGTTGGTCCACACCCGTTACAGTTCCTCCTTCAACTCTACCCCAGAGCTTGGAGTTGGAGTCTTCGGGCATGGTTACTGCTACGGCTGGAGGACGGATACCCCTTCTGTTCCTTCAGCCCCTACTCTTATCTCCTCTTCCTTAGAGGGATTCGTGGTCGGGCTTCCATGGTCTCCTCCGAGGGGGTGAGTGGCATCGGACCCTTGTCCGAACCCGCTCTTCCCCTTGGAGCCTCGGCCTTGGTGAGCTCGGCTCCGACATCTGCCTCGGAGACTTCCCTTTCGGTGGCCCCTGGAGTTCCTAGCTCTTTGGAGCGGGGTCTCTCGGACCTGCCTGTAAGGGGAGCATTCGAGGTGATGAAGAGTGTACTGGCCACTGGTATCAGTCAGCAGTCTCTTCCCGTAGCTCCTCCCTCTATTGTACCTGTTGACATCTCTGCCACTTCTCTTGCTACAGGACCCAGAGATCCTCCGCCTCAGGTTTCCCCATTGGGAATTTCCCCCTCTTCCGAGGATTCTCCTGATGTTTCGGGAGATCCTCCTAGGAAGAGGACTTGTAAGAGGAAGCATGTAGACTCCCCTGAGTCTGTCACTTCGGATACTGACTTTGATGAGTCAGAGGGATCCCCTAGATCCCCTCTGAGGATGTCTCCTTCTCAGACATCCTAAAGCTTCAGAAACAGAGAGGAAACAGGCCCACCAATAATCCATCTGAAGATGAGTCAGAATACCTAGAGGCGTTTGGATCTCGGCCCTCCACCTCCTGGGTGTCTCCGCCTTCGACCCCTTATGCAGGTTATTGCACGAAGGCGTGGACAGCTCCTGACTCTGTAGAGCCAGTCCCTAGGAGGCCTTCTAAATTTATAACTGCCCCTAGTGACAAACAATTCCTTACCAAGGGTGTCCCCGCTGATGCCATGGTGGTGGCTGCGGCCACCAAAAAGGAACTTGCAGATCCTTCCGTGCCCGTCCATCTTCCTAATAAGGACTCTAGGACCATGGATAGGTACGGCAAGCGGATGTTTTCCTCAGCGACCTTTGCTATGCGTTCGCTGAATTATCTTTGTCACTTCACCAGACTCCAGAGAGATATCCTGAAGGAGCTGGGAGAAGTAGTTCAGGATCCTACAGCTGCAGGGGCCCAAGAAAAGATTGCTTCGCAGCTAGGAACCCTCAATTCCATTGCTAACTCCTCCATGCGGCTAATATCTTATGCTGCTGATGGAGCAGTAGAGCCGCAGGCACAGGTGTGGCTCTTAGACGCCAAGCCTGGATGCGGCTATGTGATTTTATGGATCCCTTTAAGGCGTCCTTCACAAATTCTCCCTTTGATGGGTCAGCTTTGTTTGGCCCTCAGGTGAAGGAAACCTTGACCAGGTGTGAGCAGGACGGCAAGACTCTTTCTGCTGTTGGAGTCCGTTTTCCACCCCTTCTAGGCCTTATCCCAAAGGACAGAAGGGTGGGAAGATGTGGTTCCGTAAATCCCAAGGAGTCACGCCGGATTCACGTGGTCAGTTTACCCCTAGAGGCAGAGGGGGTAACAACAACAGACGCTCTAGAGGCAGAGGGGTCCAAGAATCAGGGCAACAGGAGTCTCTTCATGAGAAGCCCTTTCAGCATCCCTGAGGTGTTGCCCGGCTGTCCCTCCTTGGAGGCAGTCGGGGGAAGATTATCACTGTACCCAGAAGCCTGGCATTCCCTCACCCAAGACAGATGGGTACAGTCGATCATATCCAAGGGTTACATAATTCCTTTCGAGGAAAGTCCCTTCCCCTCAAGTTCCCTTCCAGATGTACCACCGGTCTAAGGGACATTGCAGAGTTAGAGATCGCAAAACTACTGCAAAAAAGAGCCATTCAGCCAGTCACAATAGACCATTCAGAGCCCAGAATCTACTCAAGGTTCTTTTGGTCCCCAAAAGACGGAGACTGGAGACCAATATTGGATCTCAGCAGACTCAACAAGTCTGTCAGGAAGACAAGATTCGAATGGTCACTCTTCAGTCAATTCTGCCCTTCTTACAGAAGGACAACTGGATGTGCTCAATAGATCTTCAGGATGCGTACTATCACATCAAAATTCACAGACGCCCAGGAGATTTCTCCGCTTTGCTGGGGTCCAGTCATTTCCAGTTCAGAGCCCTGCCCTTTGGTCTCACTACAGCCCCAGAGTGTTCACCAAATGCATGGCAGTGGTCACGGCTCACCTGAGACGTCAAGGATTCCAGGTGTTTCCGTATCTCGACGACTGGCTCCTGTCAGCCACCACCAGGCATCAGCTTATACAAGCCAGGGATTACACAATAGACCTTTGTTCTCATTTGGGCATCTCAGTCAACTACGAAAAGTCATCCTTATCGCCCTGCCAGTCTATTACCTTCATAGGCAAACTTAAACACTGTTCGGATGTCAGCTACCCTTACAGAACAAAGAATTTCAGACATTCAGACTCATGTCAGGATCATTCTGGCCAGCAAGAAGGTACAGGCCAGAATGGTTCTAAAGGTATTAGGTCTTATGGCTGCGGCCATCACTCTTCTTCCCTGGCTCGATTCTACATGCGCCTCCTTCAGTGGATGCTGTTCACACAGTGGTCATACCAGCAACTCCCAATGCGTCACCAGATTCTGGTGACACAAACATGCAAAGAACATCTTGCTTGGTGGTTCACATCGTCTCAGGTTCACCAAGGCAGGTGCTTTGTACCTCCGTCCCCGATAGCCACTGTCACCACGGATGCCTCCCTGATCGGGTGGGGGGGGTCATTATCAGGGCAGGATGGTTCATGGGACGTGGCAACCGTTCGAGTACCATCTGCACATAAATGTCCTGGAGATGAGAGCAGTGCTTTTAACGTTGCAAGCCCTCAACGACTTTCTTCCCGTAGGGACAATTGCAGTCCACACAGACAACATGTCTGTAGTTTGGTATATCAACAAACAGGGCGGAACCAAGTCCTACCCCTTGTGTCGAAGCTCAGACTATGGCAATGGGCGATCTCCTCTCATCGGTTTCTGGTAGCAACGCATATCCCTGGGAAAACCAACATTATAGCGGACAGATTGAGCAGAGCTATTCTCATGCCTCACGAGTGGTCTCTCAAGCAATCCATAGCGGAAGAGATTTTTCTGGAATGGGGGCGCCCATGTTGCGATCTTTTGCTACTCCCCAAAACAGCAAATGTCCAGACTTCTTCAGCCTCTTCCCTCTATCAGGCCATCCCCAGAGACGCTCTGACCCAGGATTGGCCCCAGGGACTTCTTTATGCCTTCCCTCCATTTCCTCTGATCCCTCAGGTGATCCAGAAAGCTACTGCTTTGAGAGCCAAATTGATTCTCATTGCCCCTTACTGGCCTCGACAAGTTTGGTTCCCGTTCCTCCATCATCATCTTTTGGTGCAGCCGTGGCATCTGGACCCAGTGCCAGATCTACTGATTCACCAATCCGGTCAGCTGCACCGGTCAATCCCTTCTCTCAACCTCACAGCATGGTTGCTCCACTTCCTTCCTTAGCCAGGCTTCCTTTGATCTCTAACCCAGTTAGAGATATCATAGTACTTTCACTAAATTCCTCTACCAGGAGGATTTACACAAGCAAATGGAACGTTTCTCTTATTGGGCTAAGGCCCAAAATATTGATCCTTTTACTGCCCCTGTTCAGGCAGTTCTGGACTTCTTAGCAGAGATTTTTCATGCAGGCTCCTCTTCTTCCACAGTCAGAGTTCAGTTGGCTGCTATTTCTAATTTTCATGTCGGGATAGCAGATCATAATATTATGTCCCATAGGCTCTGCAGGGCCTTCTTGAAAGGAATTTTCCTACTAAAGCCTCCAATCAGGAATCCTCCTCCTCAGTGGGATCTAAATTTAGTGCTGACATCCTTGATTCTTCCCCCTTCGAGCCAGCTGTTTCTTGTTCCCTGAAATATCTTTCTTGGAAAACTTTATTCCTAGTGGCTATTACATCTGCCAGGAGGGTGTCTGAACTTCATGCTCTTTCGGTTCGACCCCCCTATTTGATTTTTCACAAAGACAGAGTATCTTTGAGAACTAATCCATCCTTTTTACCTAAGGTCGCTTCAAAACAATCTGAATCAATCTATTGATCTCCTGTATTTTTACTAACTATTCAGATAGAGCTGAACAAAAGCTACATTATCTTGACGTCCACCGTCAGCTTAGATATTATTTGGACAGAACAAAAAATTTAGAAAATCTGATCAACTTTTTGTTTCCTATGCGGATAATAAAAAAGGCCTTCCTGTTTCTAAAGTGACCTTGTCCAGATGGCTTTCTTCGGTCATCACTGAAATTTATACGATCAGGGGAAAACAGCTGTGCTCAAAACCTAAAGCACATTCAACTAGGAGTTTAGCTACTTCTACAGCTTTTCAAGCTAGACTGCCTTTAGACACTATTTGTGCAGCGGCCACTTGGGCCACTCCTCACACTTTTGTTTACCATTACAAATTGGACTTGGCCTCCAGGGACAGAGCCAGTTTTGGCTCTACAGTCCTCAAGAGTTTGTTCCATTGAGCCACCCAGGATAGAGGTGCTAGGACGCGGTCCCATCAAGCAAGAATGAAGGCGAGATTGACAACTTAACATTAAGAAGTTATGTACCTACCATAACGTTCCATGTTAGTTGTCTTCTCTCGCCTTCTTTCTTGCGACTCTCCCTCCTTCCCCCTGGCCTGGACAGACCTTGTATAAGAAACTATAATGCTAAAGACCATTCAGACCTGGTCCTTTTTCCATTTGTAAGTTTCTTCTTCCTTTGGGAAGTATTGTTTATGCTTGGTGTTATTGCCCTTTTGTCAACAAACGAGATCTGGGTACTTCCTGCCTTGCATCATGGGATATGGGGCTGCCTCGAGCTGGTAAAAGGAGTTCTCGAGCTAAAGCAAGTGCCGAGTCGGAGCCGAGGGATCGGCTCCGAACCCATCAAGCAAGAAAGAAGGCGAGAGAAGACAACTAACATGGAACGTTATGGTAGGTACATAACTTCTTATTATCTTCCATGCAGACAGAGTTTCCCTCAGGACCAATCCTTCCTTTATGCCCAAGGTGGTGTCTAGTGTGGCCCTAAATTAGTCCATTCATTTGCCTACTTTTTTCCTGAATCCACAAAACAAAGGGGAACAAATACTGCACACTCTGGACGTGCACAGACAACTTTGTTTTTATTTGGACAGGACTAAGCCTCTCAGAAAATCTGAACAGCTGCTGGTTGGCTTTGTTGCGGGGGCAGAGGGGAAGGTCATTTCAAAGCAAACCATTTCCAAATGGATAAGCCCATTGCATTCATTTCTGCTACAAGCACCATGGAAAGCCTACCCCACAGGGGATAAGATCACATTCCACCAGGATTGCATCTACCTCTGCAGCCTTTCTCAGAGGAGTCCCTACAAGAGACATCCTAGAAGCTGCTACCTGGAGCTCTACATACCTTCACCAAGCATTACCACATGCCTATTTTTTCTAAATCCAGGGCTGGTTTTGCCACTGCAGTCTTGCAGGGCTAAATAGCTGGCCCTAATGCTCTCTAACTTCCTCCTCCCTTCCTTAGCTTTGGGAATCAACCCAAATGTGATGACTGCAACAGTGAAACACGAGGAACATAATACAGTTGTGTACACTTACCATAAATGTAAATGTTCGAGTGTATTCACTGTTGCAGTCCTGGTTACCCTCCCTCCAGCCCCCTGACTTCTCTTGGCTCTGCCTTTCCTTCTTGTTTGGTATATTTAAGTTTTCTGGGGCATTTGCTTTTTGATGGAGGTGTACCATAACATATAATTGCTTCCCATTGTGGGGGCACCTGACATCTGGGGCAAGAAAAAACGATGTATTGGTGTCGGCTGCATGTTTTGTACCCCTGACGACCTGAAGTCATGGGAGAAGAGAGAGCATCCGACGTAGGAATCCAAAGACTCTGATATTCAGGTTGGCTGAGGGCTACCTGCAGGCAGATAACCCAAATGTGATGACTGCATGCAACAGTGAATACATTCAAATGTCTACATTTATGGTAAGTGTACACAGCTGTACTTCCTGCACCCTTGTGGGAGGAGAGTGCTGTCTGGGTCCCAACTTATCAAGCATGATTGGAGTAGCGCTCTGAGAGCATGTCTTTATTGGCTAGTTTGAGTTACAGGGTTCCCTTGTTTTGTTTAAGGCCTGCATTTGCACTTGTCTGTGTGTAGCTTACCAGCGTGTACTGCCACATAGCGATGGTCACCGTTGGTGGTTTAGATGCAAATGTTTTGCTTGCTAAATTTTCCTTTGGCACTTAACTGGTGGTCCTCCAGAGGTTTTTTTGTGGCCCTGCTCTACTATCAAGTGGAACACTAAGCCTAGCATCTGAGGTACCAACACACCTCTCACCCACTTGCCATTCCGAGCTCTTTACTTCTCCTAGTTTGCAGTCATCTGCAAACGTAGTCAGCCGGTGCCCTTTGGTATTGGTTTGTACTTCAGAAAAGTAGATACCAAATAGATGAGGTCACAGCAAAGAACCCTGGGGGGACCCCACTGGTGACTGGTCTCTTTGTGGAGGTAACTTCCCTTATTTTGATTGTCTGAATCCTATCTGTGTGCCAGCAGGTGACGTAGGGGTCTATTCCCAGTTTATTTTGCTTTTCTTCTATTTCTGAGTAGGGAATTGTATTAAAAGCTTTGGGCAGGTTGAGTTATGCAGTGTGTACCACTTTGCATTCATCCATTGCTTTAGTGACCTTTTCAAAAAAAAATCCACTAGGTTTAGTAAGCATTACCTGCCCTTGATGAATCCAGACTGAGATGGGTCCAGTGTTTGGAGATGCCCTATATCTGAATCAATTAATTCTATGATGGGTCTTTCCATGGCTTTGCATATGATGCTGGTCAGACTTGGGGTCTATATTTGCCTGGGTCTGTAGGAGATTCCCCTTTATGAAGGGGGATGACTGTAGTTCATTTGCTTGGTGCAAAACCTGTATGGAGGCTGAGATTGAACAATTACATTCAGTATGGATTGAGACTAAAATCAAATTCTATTGGTAAAAATTGGAATTGGCTTTCTCCAGAGGTTCAAACTACCAAAGACAAATGAACATAAATCACTTCTTGCCTTTCACCTAAGTATCAGTTTGGATATGCAAATATTGCATTATCTGAGTGATTCATTCCCTTACTAAGCTGCCCATATATAAACTTTACTATGTACCCTCTTTCTGTGTATCTGTTGGGTCTATCACCCTTTTTCAGCTATATTGAGTCTTTTTCACTTGTAGGTGCTACTAATTTGTATCAGTACTTGCATAAGAAGTTATGTACTTGTATGAAGTAAACTGTCTAATATTACTGAACTGCTTAGAATTATGCCATGTGCCTTTGTTGAATTGTCTTTATTATTAAACAGTAATATGTCTGTTTATGTTTTATTTATTGTCTGCGGGACTGCTGAAAATGGGGCCTTCCAGCTGCTTGGTTAGCAAATGCAAATTGGCGTACTAGTGTAACAGTTTTACTTTGTGTATATTGAGAAGCAGTTTATCTTTTTCAGTTAGACAGTGAGGTGAGAGCATTGAAGTCTGTATGTAACAGTAGCTGCAGAAGTAAGGCAGTTCCCTTAAAGAAAGTACACATTAATTTTGTAAACTGATTCATGAGAAACTGAAGTTGAGGCAGCTGTGCATGATTTAGCAGATGTCTGTTCTTGTTGCCACGTCAGGAAGTCGCGGCACAGACAGGAAATGCCTCATATCAGATTACTTCAGTTGACTGGTACAAAGTATATGATTGTTTTTATGACCACACAGCAAAAATCACCTTAGTTACAGAAACAGACCAGTAACTAATAAGGCTGTTCTTTGTTTAAGGCTCAAATGTTAGTAAAAAGGAAAATGTTTAAAAAGGCAAGTGGTGGGCAAGGGTTATGCATGGCATGGCAAAAATAGCTTCTTACAGGCTGGGTCTCCCAACAATTTGCATAATGCTGCCATGAGTCCTTTGTAATAGATGTGTGGTTCCTTTAGGGGAGCATCAGGTTCCAGAATATATTTTCACTTTCTCAGAATAATGTTTGCCCCACCATCATTGAGTTGTCTGCCTTTTTTTTTTTTTTTTTTTTTTTTTTTTTTTTTTTTTTTAATGAAAATGTAAGGCCTTTTCCCTTTTGATCTCTGTACTATTTCATTTTTCTTGCTGGTATATCTGTACTACTTGATTTTTTCCCCACCATACGTAGGCCTTAACTTTTCTTGCTGTCTGTACCTGACAAGTGTCACTGCTGATGCTTTATTTTGTGTGCATTTTCTTTTAGCTGACAAACTGTGTGCCATAGTGGCTGTAGTTGTAATACTGGTAAATGAGGATAACAGCTGTATGAAACAACCTTGACTTCAGGTTCTGAACAGCTATGTTATAAAAATAAATAAAAATGAAAGTCTGGCAAGTGCAGAAGACTAAAGTTCTCAGCTGTTAATGAGCTTCTTCCTGTGTCCAAGGTAGAGTTTGATTCTTTTTGCCTTCATTTGCCTACTTTATAATTCTGAGTAAGTCACTTAGCCAGACAATGTTCCTGGGTTGTCCCTGAAAAAAAAACTGTCTGGTGGGCTTACTTAATCAACAGATATATAAAATGAAGAAGAAAAAAATATGTTGACTAAGCTGTACCCTATATTTAAAAATGAACAAACCTGGAATATAGTCAGACATACAAATTATTCAAGTCTATAGCAATTGGCTTTTGTATCTTTGATAGTTATAATTGCTGTCTGAATAAGAGATGGTCTATGGGCTCAACCTCTGTAGTTTTTCTTTTGGCTTTTCACAGTTAGGGGTCGCCACAGTGGAACTCCGGTCTGCTAATGACTGGCAGTCGATTTTTTTTTTTATGGTGCTGAGGTGCCAGCCCGACGCTCAACCTTCAACGAAGGCACACCCATTCACCCATGTCTTTCGAATGCCACTCTACCGCGGGGAGGACATGTGGACTCCACAGAAGGCACTCCAGCCGAGAATCGAACAGGAGAACCTCTTGCTCTGAGGCGACAAAGCTACTGCTGCACCACCGCGGCTTACTCCTTAATGGACTTAACATTTTGCCTACCTTCCATCCCTACTCTTTCTTCCTTCTATTTTTTCCACTGGTCCCATCCATTTTTAGTGGCTTTGTGGAGTCCCTGTCCACTACCCATTACGAGTCCATAAACCCTCTATGAAAAAGTACCTTTGTAAATCCATGGACTATTTTGTCCCTGCAGTATGCTCCCTGAGCCCCCTACTTTCATATATGCCCATTTTCAGAATGAACCGTCACCCGCCCCCCCCCGAAAAGAACCTGTGCGTCTGTTTATCTTTTCCTCTTTTGGTTTCAAGTGAGAAGGGCTCTAGCTTCTATAGCCTATAGTATATCCCTTAATTTGTACTACACTGATCTGTCTGGTGGCTTTCTGCTTAATTACTTTCAGCAGCCTGATATCCCTTTACTTTTATAACCTGTGTGACTGGGCACGGTATTCAACGTGTGGTTAGTCGGAGGTCTGTAGTGTGGAAGCATTACATTTTTTTAGTTCAGTAGCCTTTCCTCTGAAGATACTCCCTGCATTATTTTTGCTGCTAGCTATTCTCACTTGGTCTGATTTTCATGGTCTAGTCCAGGTGTGGAAAACAGTCTCAGATCCTTTTCCTGCTCATTTACCTTGAATGCTACTCACACCAGGTTGTACTTCCTATTAGTTTTGTTGTGGCCCAAGTGAAGTACTTTGATAGACTGCTGCCCCCCTCCAATATTCTCCACCATTGCACCTGTCTTTATATCTTTAGTACAGACTCATTTTTGTTAAACTATTTGGGTATATCCAGCAAACACTCTGAGAGAGACTAGATAGGAAGATAGATCCATGTAGTACTCCATTACTCAATGTCCTAGTTCCTGAGATTGTCACTCTCCTTAACTTTGTCTGCCCTACCATTCACCTGTGTAGCTGTCTAGCTCCTAGTACTGATTTAACCCGTAACCCTTCCAGCTTTTCTGTCAGCATGTTAGATGAGTCAGAAGCCTTGTTGAAGTGTAGTTAAGCCATGTCTGGCAGTACTCTCCTGTCAAATTCACCTGCATCTCTAAAATTGGATCATATTTGTCTGACAGCTCCTTCCGGATGTGAACTCATGTGGTTGCTGTCCTGGAGAATATTGTCCTGTAAAACGCTGCCAGCACTTCAGTCATGATTCTCTGCATGTCTTGGTCTGCTACTGCTAAGCTAGTAGACCTAAAACTCCATGGATGTTTTTCCATGCTGCACCCAGTGTGCCACACTTAATATTTTCTAGTTCTCAGGCACTTCTGATGTAGACCGTGATCTTTTGAAGCTTTTTGAGGACTCTTATTCTCTATGGGCAGCCTGTTCCCTCTCCATTATTCTTTGTTCTCCCCTGCTTCCCCTCACAGCTTGACACCCTACACTTGCTCTCCTTTGTGGAGACTGAAGCAAAATATTAATTTACTACCTCTGCTTTTTCCAGTCCTATGTGATCTCCCTTCTGTCTTTGATTAGGCTACCCATTTCTGTGTGTTTCCTCCTCTCTGCAGTACACCTAAAAGTCCTGGTTTTCCATTTTGATCTAGTTCTCTCCAGCTTTCACATTTGCTGCCTTCACCGTCTTTGCTGTTCTGCTAACTTTCTTGTACTCTTCCATCTTTCTTCTCCTTCCTAACTCCGGTTTTCCACATCTTATAGTTCCTTTCTTTGGCCAACATTGGATTATGTGATGCAGTTAGAAGACGACATAAAGCATAAAAGCTAGTAACATCAAGGAGGAAGCATATAAACAAATTTCGGTACTTGCTTATTATTGCAACCACATTTTTAACCTGCTTTACTTCAAAAAGTTTTCGCTGCTGTAAAACATTTGTTCTAATGTACATTTACTGGAGTGAACAACAGTAACTTTTTTACATTGTTGTACTTCATTAAACTAAAGGGAAGCTGACCCTGTATTTCGGGGGATGAAAACGCTTAGTTACACCGAAATGCAAGCTGCTTGCATGCAAGTCACTATTGACATTTTACCATCGCATCTGCAGTCAGTTTGTGTGGTTTTCCGAAGTTATGGCAGCGTTTGTTTTTACATCACTTCTAGGCACATTTTGTCTCCATACGGAAGGCTTTCCCTGCTGTCATACTGACATGGATCAGAAACTTGGGAGCACGGTCAGCCAATGAGAAATGCAGCAAGGTGATACTTTGGTTCAACGTCCATTAAACCCATTGTACCAGGTGTCTGGAAAGTAGTACTTTGCAGAACTTAATAACTACAAGTGTTTCTGTGCTACTGTTTGTCGAAGGTTGATGTAGGAATCTGAACTAAAAAGTCGAAGAAATAAGTGAAAGACATAGGTTTTACATGGGTTCTCTGTACAGTTTTAGGACACAACATGGCTCGACAGTCTGTGTTTTACAACATGAGATTGAGGCAAAATGTCTGTTAGCAGTTGGTTGACAAATTCCTGCTTACCATTGTTATTCTTCATGTTTCCCAAGCATTGTCAAAAACAAGTAATTAGGAGTTTACACCCCCCCCCCCCCGTAGTACTTACAGATAGCTTCATTTCATGGAAACCTTATGATGTAACAGAGGTTAAAAATGTGGTTGCTATAATATGCAAGTACCCAAATTTCAAGTACAGCAAGGCTTGCGAGTACAAGATTCTAGTTTAGAAGACTATCTGCATGGAAACAAATGTGCACATTTTGAAAGCATTAAGGCATTGCACAGTTTGTGTGAAATGTATTTTTTGCGAAGTTGATGGATATATGAAACCGCCTTCCTCTGGTGGAAATGGGGCTTACTGGTGAATGAATTGAAAATGTATGGGACAGCCGTACTGTAGTCTTCATGTGCTGTGAAGAACTGAGCTGCAGGTAACTAGAATCTTTAATTTATTGGGCAGGTAGGGAATTGAGCACACTAAGTGAATCAAGAGGTCCTCCACTTTTTCTTTTTCTTTTTCTGTGATTGTGTTAGTATGGTAACGTGTGCAAGATTTTCTTTATGTTCAGAGGATGTCCTAAAAATGGAAATTTTGTTACATATGTTTTTTTCTCTGTTTCTAGAACTCTATGAATCTTCCACCAGACAAAGCCAGATTACTACGGCAATATGACAGTGAGAAGAAGTGGGACTTAATCTGTGACCAGGTAATGCATTTATTCTTAATATGACAGTGAAGATAGCAAAATGCTGTAGTCCCCCTGTAGTGGTATAAATTGTAGAACTATAGATGTTCTTCGTGTTTCACTGTTGCAGTCATCACATTAGGGTTATCTGCCTGCAGGTAGCCCTTAATCAGTCCAAATACCAGAGTCTTGAGATTTCTGTGTCAGATGCTGTCGTCTCTTCCATGGCATCAGGTAGTCAGGGGTATAAAACATGCAGCCGACGCCATTACATCAGCTTTTCTTGATGCGCAGGAGCCCAAAGCAGAAGCAGTTCGCAAATGCCGGTTGGCCGCTTCCTGAAATTTTCATTTTTCGAGTTTCAAACTTGAAGTCTTCTAAAGCTAAGTACCTCGTTGGGGATCCTTTTTTTCTTGCTCTATCCGATGTCCGAAAAAGTTAATTGTCTTGCCTGTGGAAAGCAAATACGTCACAGATTTTCATTCTTACTGCGTCACCTGTTTAGGCCCAGACCACGATGTCCCTCACTGTCTGTTTTGTGCCTTGTTCAATGCCCGAACTATTCGTTGGGCTATTTTTGTCACTAAATTCTTTCGCTCTCATTCACTGTATTCCAAAATGGCTTCAATAAACAATCTGACTACCGATTTTCTGAAAAAACGCAAGGATAAAGACAGAGCCAGATTGCATAGGTCCAAAACTGCGGACGATGCTTTTGTTAAGCTAGTCGCCAGTCTGCTGGTACTCAGTGAGGCACTTTTGCAACCCCTGTTACCCGCTTCTACAGATTTGCAGGTCTCTACTGAGACTCATTTCGATTCCTTCTTTGACTGTGGAACCTGCGGATGTCTCTACCTTGGATGGGTCCGGAGCTACTGTGCAGGCACCAGCTTCTGAGGGTGTATTCAGACCTTCCGATGTTCGCATTAAACAGACTACTTCGTTAATGACTAAAACTACCGAATTTCTCAGGCCCAGTGTTTGCACTACGCCTAGGAAACCGATGACCATAGCACATTCTCAAGCTCCCATGCCACAGAAACAAATGCTTAGAATGGCTGAAGGCCTTATTACTTTAATTAGGGGAAGCCAGCCTTCCCCCTCTAAAAGACAAAGAATTGATTTTCCTTCTGATTCTACAGACCATGAGTCCCATGACTCTGACCCCTGTGATTACCAGGGCATATCCTTGTCTACCTATGAGGACTTGGATGCAGAGGATTCCATTCCCTCTGCCTCCCCTCCAGAGGACTTTTCTTTTGGTGAAACCTTGCATACCCTAAGAGCATTTCCGCTGGGAATGCCAGGGCTACACACACACCAAAAAGAGACTCAGGGAATTTTTAGACTTGCCTCGGCACAGGCCTCTAGCAATACCCCCTGTCCAGAATATTGTAGATTATGTCTTCATGGAATCCAGTTTTACCCCTGATACTTTACCACCAGCTCCTAGAAAGCCTGACAGGTACTACAGAGTAACTGACTCTCACAAATTTCTCTTTAAAAATCCCACTGCTGATCCAGAGACCATTTCCCAGGGACCTTACGGTATTAAGACTACTACATCCAAAAACCCTACCCCTTCGGACAGGGATTCTAGGGCTTTAGACAGATGGGGTAAGAAGGTATAAACCTCTGCAACTCTTGCCATCGGGGCTTTAAATTGCCAGTTTCACATGTTGAAGTACCAGCAGTATATTATGGAACTATTTTTCTTCACCACAAAATTTTTTTTTACTCTGTAAAAGACAAGTTTGCCGAGGCACTAGAGAGAATATTTTCATTTTATATGAGATGAGCAGTGTTTTATAATAAATCCTTTGCACTTCAAGGAATTGGATTATTATTGTGGTGAAGAATATTGGTCTTTGTGATAGACTGTGGTTATACAAATATTATGGAACTAATTAAACAAAAAATGTTGTTGATTCCTGATTGTGCAGAAAATAGAGACTTACAAGAGTTAATGCATTCGGCAAATCAAGTTGGTAAACATACTTTGCAGTTGGTTTTGATGCCTTAGAAGCATCTTGCAGGGCTGCTGTAACTGGGTCTGTTCTGAGAAGGCATGCTTGGCTGAAGGTACGAATCTTGCCAGACCATGTCAAAGCAAAGTTCTTAAAAAAAAAAAAATGGTGGAAAAAGCTAAATCTATGCAAACTGTTAAAGATTTCTTACAGGTACAGCTACCTAGATTCAGTAGGCATTGGCCTTCAAAAAAACTGTTCATTTCCAGTCCCTCCCAGACCTTCTCAGCCCAAACCCAGGGGCAACAGACCACAAAGACTACAGTCTCAGGGTATGCACAGATCTAAACAATGGCGTGCTCCCTCCTCAAAAACAGGGAGTGGTAAGCCCCACCCCCTTATGGAAAACATTCACTATGACTTGTCCTTCATCCTTCCTAGCCATGCCCAAGTACTTGCACCCCTAGGAGGAAAGTTTTCCCTGCATGCAAAATACTGGGAGTATATTACCCAGGACCGATGGGTCTTAAACATTGTATCCCAGGGATACGGATTCTACTTCCACTCACTGCCAACCCCAAGCGGATTGCCAGACCTTCCTCCAAACCAGTGGGCAGAGGCCCAAAAGCAAGTACTTTCTCTTCTCAGTATCAGGCCTATTCAACCTGTTCCAACAGAGCAAAGGGGGCAGGGTTTCTACTCCAGACTGTTCCTGGTGCCCAGAAAAGAGAACTCTTGGTGCCCTGTTCTGGATCTGTCAACTCTCAATTCCTTCCTGGTGGTACCAAAATTCAAAATGCTTGCACTCCAGCAGCTGCTGCTTCCTATGCTAGCCAAGGACTCCTGGTTGGTCACCCTAGACTTAAAAGAAGCTGATCTGCGCATCCCCATAAGGGAATCTTGCAGGAAATATCTACGTTTCACGGCAGGCTTTATGCACCATCAGTTCTCTGTACTTCCCTTTGGCTTATCTACTGTGCCCAGGGTATTCACAAAGTGCCTGGCTCCAAGCCATTGCATACTGCAGGCAGAGAAATATTCAAATTTATCCATACTTGGACGATTGCCTGTTTCAGGTGGACAGTCTCGAATTGCTACTTCAGCACCTGACATTTGTAAAGAGACTTCTATCTTCTCTGGGGTATGCCATCAACGAAAAGAAATCACATCTGGAACCCAGCCAAAAGATTGTATTCCTGGGAGCAAGCTTGAACACAACTTTCCAGATGGCATTCCTCACTCCAGAAAAGTAGGTTTGACAAATTACTTCAAACTACTGGCCACCCAAACCCAGCTATCTGCAAGAAAAATACTGCAAGCCCTAGGGTTCATGGCCTCATGCATTCTACTAATTCCATATGCAAGACTGCATATGAGGAAACTTCAGTGGTACTTAAAAAGTCTCTGGTGTCAACATTCTGAGGACCTGGAAACAGTGATTCCTATAATTTCTTACCTAAGGACTGAGTTCCTTTGGTGGGCAGAGGCTTGCAACCACAACAAGGGACTCCCTTTCACTCAAACCGCCCCCCCCCCCCCCACTGCCCAAACCCTGACAACAGACGCATCAGACTATGCATGGCGGGCTCACGTGGCAGGCAAATGCATTCAAGGCAAATGAAGTCCAGGACAAATTCACCTGCATATCGATCAAAAAGAAATGTTAGCTATACAGAATGCACTGACAGCCCTCAGACACCTTATCCTGCCAGGACAACTCTTGATAAAGACGGACAACACCACAGTTATGTGGTACATAAACAAGCAGGGGGGGAACTCATTCCTACCCACTCTGCAGGTTAGCCATGGCTCTGTGGAATACAGCCTTGAGCTAAGACGTGCACCTGCCAGGCAAACAAAATTCACTGGCAGATGACTTAAGCAGAAATCTAATGGACCCACACGAGTGGAAACTGGAACCCAACTCATTCAAACTTCTAATACACAGGTGGAGGACACCAGAAGTGGACCTCTTTGCTTCCTCCCCAAAACTATCAGCTGAGCAAATTTTACACCAGAATTCCCCACAGCCAAGCATGGAAAGTGGATGCCGTAGCCTTTATATGGGAAAACCTCTCAATCTATTCCCTTCCCCCTCTGCCCCACCTTTCAAAGGTACTACTCAAGATCAAACAGGACAGGCCAAGGACAATCCTTATTGCACCAGACTGGCCACATCAGCACTGGTACCCACTCCTACACAGTCTCACAGCAGTGCCACCCTGGCATACTTACATCAGACCCCCTCTCTGCTGTCCCAGCAGGAGGGACAGATTTTGCATCCTCAGATGCAAACCCTGAGCCTGGCAGCCTGGCTTATTCCCTGAATACATCACCAACAACCTTCAACAAATAGGTACTGGATGTTATCCTCGAGGCCAGGAGGTCTAGTACTAGGAAATCATATTCAGAAAAGTGGAAAAGATGCTGTGCTTGGAGCCACTCTCAAGGAAAGGACACAGCTGTACCCACCTTACCTCAAATCCTAGATTATCTAGCAGAGTTGCTCCACAAGGGCCTATCCTTCTCATCAATTAAGGTTCATGCCTCTGCCGTCTCAGCTCATTACAATACTGAGCCACCCCTCTTCTCTCACTCTCTGATCAAACCGTTCCTGAGAGGAGCTAACAATTTAAGACCCTCAAGGAGAGCTCCAGCTGCTGCCTGGGACCTTAACTTTGTACTAGAGAAGCGCATGCTCCCCCCTTTTGAGCCTGCTGCTACAGCAGAGTTAAAATTCCTCTCTTGGAAAACAGCCTTACTTCTAGCATCACTTCAGCAAAAAGTGTCTGAGTTACAGGCCCTTATGGCTGTGGAACCCTTCATTATCTTCCATGCGGACAGGGTTTCCTTCAGGACTAACCCATCATTTATGCCCAAGGTGGTATCCAGTGTGGCTTTAAACCAGTTCATCCATTTACCAACCTTTTTTCCTAATCCTCAGAATAAAGGGGAAAGGATCCTGCACTCCCTGGATGTGCACAGACAGCTCAGGTTCTACCTTGACAGGACTAAACCTTTCAGAAAATCTGACCAGCTGCTAGTCAGCTGTGCTACAGAGGCAGAGGACAAGGTCATTTCAATGCAAACCATTTCTAAATGGATAGCACACTGCATCCATTTCTGCTACAAGCACCATGGAAAACCTACCCCACAGGGGATCAGACCTCATTCCACTAGGGCTACCTCAACCTCTACAGCATTTCTCAGGGGAGTCCCTACCAGGGGCATCCTGGAAGCTGCAACCTGGAGTTCTGTACATACCTTCACCAAGCATTACCAGTTACCTATCTTTTCTAAATCCAGAGCTGGATTTGCCACAGCAGTCTTACAAGGCCTGCTAGCCTGCCCTAATACTTTTTGACTGCTTCCAACCTTCCTCTGCTTTGGGAATCAACCCAAGTGTGATGACTGCAACAGTGAAACATGAAGAACATAGTACAGTTGTGCACACTTACCATAAATGTAGATGTTGGAGTGTATTCACTGTTGCAGTCCTGGTTACCCTCCCTCCAGCCTCCTGTCTTTTCTATACTTTATACCTGTCCTCTCTTTTGGCCATATCTTATGGCAGTGGTATTTACTTTCTACTGGAGGTGTTCCATGTCATATGATTGCTTCTTATTTTGGGGGCTCCTGACATCTGGGGCAAGAAAAACTGATGTAATGGCGTTGGCTGAATGTTTTATACCCCTGATGACCTGACGTCATGGAAGAGGCGACAGCATCCGACGCAGAAATCCCAAGACTCTGGTATTCGGGCTGACTGAGAGCTACCTGCAGGCAGATAAGGTTAGTGTGATGACTGCAACAGTGAATACACTTGGACATCTACATTTATGGTAAGTGTACACAACTGTACTTTTCCTTTTGTCTCTTGTGGTCCAGATCATCTGCTGACTTAAGGTTTTGGCTTGCAAGTTAACTAATTATCTGTTTTTCTTTTGCTGACCTTTGTAATCCAAGGAATATATACTTATAGGATTGGAAGAATTAATATGTCCGTTACTTTAAAATCTGCAGCTTGTTTGGCAGGTAGGTAGATGAAGGTGAGATGAATTGTTTGAGGATCACTCTTGCAGTGATATTGATTATGGATGCTTATTCCTGAGGGCTTCTTCTACAGAAGGCTCAACATCCATCCCTACTTCCAGGCCTTAGTACCTTTCTGCCTCCCAGAGGGCCAGAGAAGTGCTTCCTGGGGATGTTAGTGTGAACACAGTATTAAGCAGGCATCTGAGTAATCTTCAAATATTTCTTTCCCAAGATTCAATATGTGAAGAAGTCCCTGACTGAGCCTGACAAAAGGCAGATCCCATCCCACCATGCCCTGCAAAAGAAAAAACCCAGAGAAGTCCAAAGACCTTGAGAATGTGGCTCCCCTCCCTGGTCTCCCAAGACCCAAAAAGCCTTTATGTCCTTTGAAAGGGCACATGAGAGCTTCATGGTAGGAAAGGTGAAAATGAATCAAATGGTACTTCACTTCAGCTCAAGGATGCCTCAGGGAAGCAAGAGGGGACTGTGGGAAGGAAACATACTGCAACAGTGATTGGCTGAGGCATCTACAATTACAGTAAGTTCTTACACAGTTGCACTGAGTTTTTTTGTATGGTTCACTGTTCCAGTGCTACTTTGTTTGTTGTAGAGGTTGGGGTTGCAGGAACCCTTACAAAATGGCTATGATAAAACTTAACCTAGCTCTAGATGCACTCTCCAAGTTGTAATGTTTGTAGAAAGTGTGAGCTGAGTTCCAGATAGCAGGGCCTGGAAAGGACTGTGTGCTTACCCCTGCAGTGTAGCTTAGTCCCTGGGTGTATGAGATGTGGCATGCCCTTGTATCTTTTTACATGAGCTGAGTAAGCAAAAGACATGCAGTGATACAGCAATTTCTTGATTGCATGGAAGCTTGCTTTCCCACCCTTCAGGTGGCAAGAGAGACAAAAAGCTGATCTGTAGTTCTATTATTTTTGTCTTGCCTGAATAGTGTCTCCCTTGTCTGTTCACATATAAAATATTCAGAATTTTCTTTCCCATGTTTTGAAGGCTTGGGGAAAAAAAAAGATTATGGGAAACTATATGGACTAATTTAAGGTAAATTTTGTTAGTGTTTTATGCGTAAAGGAAGGGTTTGTCCTTAAGCTGACTCTGCCTTTATAGAATCTCTAAAATGGTTATTTTGCACACATGCATCAGCACTTCTGAAATCCTCCTGGATGCTGTAATGGGTTGCAGAAGGAGCTGTTTAAGTTAGGACCTCTAAAGGGTGACTGTATGAGCTTTTCTAGCACAAAGTTCAGATTCCATTAAAGAACATTTTCTGTTCTCTGTTGCCCTAGGTGCAAGATCTCTTTATTATACTGTTTCTCATAGTAGAGATCTGAAGGCATGCAGGGTGAGATGGTTAAGAGCTATACCTTCACTGAGACATACATCTGCCCTGCCCGAAAAGTTTGAATAGATACTGGAGACTAATAGAGAATGAGGGTGAGAAAAAGTCTTAATTTTTCCTTTGGTACCAGACAGAGAGAGGGGAATGTTTCCAGTTGATTAGGTACAGTTTCCTTGACATAGACGTCTTAGTCTCATGAATTTACTTCTCTTCTGGCTTAACATTATACATATCATCCATGCTGGGAGCCGCATGATTCTAGGTTTGGATGTGTAAGGGTTCCCTTGCTGGTAGGTAAATAGGTTCACTCTTAGAAGGCAGAATGACTGGTTTCTTTCTGGTCATTGCTAGGAAAAAGGAGAGCCAGTGCTGCCTGTGTGAAAAGGGTGCTATCAGTAGCACCTTTCAACCATCCTCCTTTGCCTTTTGGAAGCATCTTGGGGAGAAGTGGATCAGATGGAATGTGTACATAAACTCACCTAACTGATGAAAAAGGCATCCCCTATCCAAGCCTGCTATTGCAGTGCTCTGGAGCAGAACTTCTTCAGTTGCCTGTTACTCAGAGAAGCAAAAATGTCATTCTGAGGGTCATCTCACCTGTGGACCAATTATAGAAACCCATCCCTGTGTAGCATCTATTCATGGAGGCCTGCCTTTGATCTTCTCAGGTAGTTTGCCAGTGAGTGTAACTGGGATGGAATGTAGATTGCTTTTAGGTAAATATTTGATTCTAGAACTATTGATAATCTACTGATTTCTTTCTTGCATGTTTATGTACCACATTACAGTTGCGTGTAATAAACTGAAGTATTCCCTTTTGCCAGATTAGTTTGAGTGCCTTTGGAGCATAGAAGAATGCCAACATTTCTTTTTATGCAAATATGTTCCTTGATCTGAGAGTGACTCCACTTTCCTTGTGTCTTGCTGAATGAGCTTGAGGTGTCTGTGGTCAAGTTTTTTTTTTTTTTTTTTCTTCCCCAGATTGCTTGTGTAGGGTGCATCATTCTTAGTAGAGTAGCTTCTCCCTCAAGTCCTCTTCCACTCTATCTGTGCTGTGTATTGAAGTGGGTTTTTCCTGGTACTTGTACCATTTGCCAGACCATGAATAACCTGTCCACTCTAACTGGCATCTGAAGTGCACGGGAGAGGAACAAATGCAGAGGGCTGCCACTTCTGCTGACAGTGATTAAGGTTGCTAGTGTAAGTGGCCCTACCTCACCTGCAGACTGATGTCTTCTGGAAGTTGAGTTATTGCAGTGATGTGTGGTTACTTGTCACACACTCTCTCTCAGGGACAAGAATGCTGTTAACCCACAGCAGTTTCTGACTTCTGGCTTCAGCCACTGTCAGTGTATACCGCTCAACCAAGCAACACCCAAAATTTGCACAAACCCTCTTGAAAAGTAGGTATATATGGCAAAACAGATCTTAACAGCTAATTAGTATAAAATTTACACGGTTTACCTTTACATCATTGATCCCAACATGGTCAAAACGGCTTCCGCGAATACCTAAGTCCGAACGTCTCCAACGTCTAATTCCGAATAAGTGAACAACAAAACCTCGCTCCTTTTTGACCCATGGTAGCACTGGTGTGGCGCGGCCAGAAATGTCAAAATTCGACATTTTCGACATTTAAAATTTTTCGTCGTTCCGGTTCGCTTTCGATTAAGTGGCTGGTTGATCATGTGTGATCGATATAAAGGTAAACCAATTTACATACATTATATCATAACTTCTTGCAGTTCAAGTAGAATTGTGGAAATCAGCTACTCAAAAGCACAAGTTTAAAAAACTGAGTGTGATAAAATGACAAGTGGGCATGGGGAATTGGGCAGATGGAAGGGGCTGGACAAACTCGAGTGCTGAGATGCAACCACTGCAAAACACATGCAATCCAATGAGCATAACAGATTACAACAGATTTCCTTCTGCTGTCACATTGTGATGATCTTCATTAGATCACTCTTTTAGTAGCTGTTACATATGAGAAGTATCCTGTGTCTCCAGCCAATCTACAAAGCTTATGGCACCTTCTTAGCGTGTTGCATGTCCACCCTAAGCTTGAGCGGATATATTAGAGAGAGGAGTATGGATTCTTCAAAACTCAGAACTGTTTTGCCGCTAATCTGCATATCATGAGTGTTGCTTCAATTGTTTTCGTGTGGTCAGTTTCATCATATTGTCTTCAGGCATATAAGTTACCCCATTGAAGAAACTTCCTATTTTTTGACAGTCGTCCTTTTGTCGATCTGAAAAGGAAAATGTAGTTGTGGGTGCTAAATACAATTCAAGAACTCCCATTGTAAGTGTTCAATATGTTTGTTCGTTCACTCCAGAGACGTTAAGTAATGGATTAAACTTCCTTTGTATTTAACTTGAGAACAGACATCTTCAGGACTTTGCATGAGTAGCTATGGCATTGTTCTCTGCTACAGACCTTCACCCTCAAATGAAAAAGGAAAAAATTATCAAGAGAGATGAGTGAATATAAGTGATCTTTCTCCTCTCTTGTACAGTCAGTGACTGTTCACTGCATCAAGGTGCATTTGCAGCTCCTGGACTGCTCTTCAGCTTCCCTTGGGCCCACTGTAGTGACCCTTTTGGAGGTCGTTGTGGCCCAGGACTATTACATGTCCAATCAGCCTGTATGCTTGGCTGAGTCGGTGAAATCAAGCAAGATGTCCTAGGGCACAGGCATATACCAAAGCCATTCTACCCCATAGACATTGATAATTGGCAATATTGGGGCATGAATGGCTAGGCTTAAAAAGGCTCTAGGTTCGTTAGCCTAGTAACCTCTTATGATGATAGTTGAAGTGAATGAGTTATTCACCAGGATCTAATAAGGGAGGTTGTTGAAGGCTTGCTCATGGAAGTTGTCCATGGTTTCACTTCTGAAAACCTTATGTCTGAACACTCCTAAGAAACATACTTGAAAGTTAAACGCATCTCCTCCTCATCTATCCATCCAGTCAGAAGGGGACCAAGGAAGATTGATACGGTTTTGCACAAAGGTTGTTTAAAGCTATCGAGTCATTCTAGTCCTCTCTGCTTGTTTCCACTTCTCCTGTTAAGAGGACTAGAGGTCCTTCCTCTTCTGAAGATTTCTCTGATTTTGACAATGATTGAATTGATAGTCTCCCAGGTTCCTTTTCCCACCAGCTGAAAATCTAAGGCTGAGGACACATTATCTTTTGACTCATCTAAAGAGGAAATTTATTTTGTTAACACAGTAGCTGAAATTAAAGATTTTTTTTTTTTAAAGTGGGAGGGTAAAGAAATTTGACCTCCCAAAAAGGTACCATTAATTACTGAATATGGACACTTTTCTGATCCTGTTGCTGTACCTTCTGTTCTGGAGTCTCGGGGAAGATACTTTTTCTGCTGCATTTGTGTCCCCAGACTCTCAGCCTCCAGCCCCTAAAAAGCCTGACTGGTTTTGTAGGGTTCCTGATTCCCACAAGTAAAATCTGTCAGTTGATCCTGCTTTCATGTTTGAGTGCTGACAAAAGGTACTACAATCTTTCCCTCTTCTAACCTAACTAGTTAGAAGAGGGAAAGATTGTAGTACCTTTGTCAGCAACCCAAATGACACGTAGTCCACAAACTCAATGTGCCACTCAACCACAGCTCATAAGGCATAACAACGTACCCAACACTCTAGTCATAGGTGACTCTGTAGTCAGGCACACTGATGTTCCACTCACCAGGCTAAACAAGAAGAAAGTTACTGTCAGCTGCTTGTTGGGTGCCAGGATCCGCCACATAAAGCATGCACTCAGGTCACTCCACAACAAGTACAAATATGACTCTGTCATTGTCCATGTTGGCGTGAATGACCTGACGTACCTCATTAGACTACATGAAAAGGGACATGGAGGAGCTGTCCGAACTTGTAGCCCAGGCAGGTATGACCCTAACCCTGAGTAGCATCCTGCCATCACCCAGAATGATACCACAGTACGAGGACAAAATGATTGACTTCAACAGTTGGCTAAGCTTCTGGTGTCATTGTAAGGGGATCCAGTATCTGTTTGCCTGGGATGACATGATCGACAAACCACGATGCTTTGCCAGAGATGGCCTGCACCTGTCGCCCCCGGGATTCCGGATACTGGCTAAGGCTCTAGCCACCCCTATAGTGCCTTTTTTAGGCAAGGTTCAAATGACAAATTCACCACCCTAACAGGTACAGGCAAGAAGAATCTGAGAGTATTGCTACTCAATGCTAGAAGTCTAAACCTCAAAATGCACTCACTCGAGGCACTCCTTAAAATGGAGAACATCGACATCTGTGCAGTGACAGAGACCTGGTTCAAGGCTCCAGAGAGTACCCCTGCATTACCAGGCTATAATTCATACCACACCTTTCGGCCACCTAACCTGGACCAAAACACTAAAGGCGGAGGCGTGTCCATATTCATTAAGGATAGCCACACCTCCAGGCTAGTTGCTCAGCATATTGCATCCGAGATTATCCAAGTGCAACTAACTCTGGGCAAGACCGCAATCCAAATTGTAGCTTGCTACAGATCCCCCACCAATCCCCAGGATTCCCACTCCTCATTTCTTGATACACCGGAAAATATTAGGGTACAACCCAACACTCTAATAATGGGCAATTTCAACTACCCTACCATTAACTGGGAAAACTACTCATGTACCAGCTCTTGTGCTCAACGTTTTCTGGAATTCATAAATTCCAATGCCATGGATCAACTTATACACACCCCCACCAGGGGCAGCAATATCCTAGACCTGGTTATTATCAACATGGGCAACCGGTGTTCCACACCAGAGGTCAATTCCTCGTTGGTCAGATCCGACCACAAGCTAATCACGCTAGACATCCACATCCCTCCCTCACCCCCCATTAGGGAAACCACAGTAAAAAGTTTCTCCAAAGCCAACTTCATGCTTCTTAAAACAGAAGTGGCAAACTTCACGACACCCATGCTGACGGACAATAGAGGTATGACTGCTGAATCCTACACAGATGCACTTTATAAGCACTTAAACGAGTGCATGGATCATGCAATCCCCAACAGAACCAAGATGCTATCCTCCAAAAAAAGGAAGCCAATCTGGAGGTCCCCTGCCATAAACAAATGCTACAACAGAAGAAAGAAACTGTTGCAAAAAAGAGTAAAATCCCATGACTGGAGAAACTCCGTTGTCAGCCTCAGTAATAAGCTGAGATCCCTCATAAAATCCTCCAAAGCTAGTTATGAAAAAATCGCCACTGACTCTAAAGACAACCACAAAGCATTCTACAGCTATGTCAAGAATCTCAATGGCAACACTCAGATCTGCTCTGAGTTTTACAGCACAATGGCACTAAATATACAGAACCAACTGATATTGCCAACATCCTGGCAGATGGGTTCAGTGCTAATTTTACCCCCCTGTCATCCCTTAAAGGGCCCATCTCTATACCAGAAGAATGCATAGTTCTTGTAATCACGGCTGCACAGGTAAAAAACACTATCCAAAGCCAAGAACGCAGCATCCATGGGACCTGACAACATCCCAGGCTGTGTTCTACATGAACTACAGAACGAACTGGCACCCCACCTAAGTACCGTGTTCAGTCATAGCCTCACCTCAGGCTATGTGCCCACTGAATGGCGCACAGCGACCGTTAACCCACTCCACAAAGGGGAACAACCACAGACCCCAGAAACTACCACCTCATTAGCCTAACGAGCCTGGTCTGCAAGGCTATGGAACATATCATCATAGAACTTATAAACAATGACATTGGTAATCTCCAAACTCAGGACCCCACCCAGTTTGGTTTGTAAAAGGCAGATCATGTCTCCTAAACCTGATAGACTTCTTTGAAGCAGTCACTAAAGCCATAGAAGAGGGTAAGGTGGTTCACACAGCCTATCTAGATCTCGCCAAGGCTTTCAACACCATCTCCCACTCTGGAAGTATAGATAAACTCACTAAACTAGGTATAAATCCCTATGTCACAAGATGAGTTGCCAACTGGCTCACTGACAGAACCGACACTGAAAGTAGCAGACTCCAAATCCAACTTCAGACCAATGACAAGTGTGAGTACCACAGGGTTCAGTCCTGGGTCCTCTCCTGTTTGGTATCTACTTCTCTGAAGTACAGACAAACACAGAAGGTCTTTGGCTAACGAAGTTTGCAGATGACTGCAAACTAGGAGCCATAATCAAAACTCCCAAGAGATGTGGACATCCTACAAAAGGGCCTCACTGAGAGTTGCATGGTGTCAAAGCCATGACCTCAAGCTTGGTGCCAAAAAGTGCATTGTCATCCCTTTTGGTAAATACTCTGTACCCATGAACTACCACATAGGCGGTAGTCTACTTAACACCAAAAGTGTGATAAGAGACCTTGGGACACAGGTGGACAGTAGTGTCTCCTTTGATAATCACATCGCCACAGTAGTTAGGAAATCCTTCTGCATGGCACACCTCATCACAAAAGGTTTCTCATCCAGGAAGAGGTCATTGTTCCCCTCTACTTGTCACTCATTAGATGCATTATAGAGTACAATGCCCCTTTTGGTATGTACCTCACAAGACATCTACAACAACTGGAAAGGCCATAGAAATACCTTACAAAGAGGATTACCGGCCTCAAACAGATGCGCTACGCAGACCATCTAAAAAAACTGCAGCTTTACTCTGTCGCATATCGCCTACTCAGAGGCGATCTCTGCCTAACACACAAAGCTATGTCAAACCCACAGCTTTTAGACATGCTCCACTTAAGGAAATCCCACTCCCTATGAGCTACATGCTCTAGGGACCTAAACCTTGTCACCACAATAAACAGAACATGCTGGAGGGATAGATTCCTGTCCCAGAGACTTCCCATACTCTGGAACAAACTACCTATCTATATCAAACAAAGCTCCTCATTAGCACTCTTCAAGAAAAATCTTGATGATTGGATGGGAGATAGGAAATTCACCCCGGGGATCACTTCTGTGGCTCTGCTCAACAGTAGTACAGGAAAATAATTTTCTTGGGTGGCGAAAGCCAGGGTACCTTTGGCTAGGCTTATGTAGGCCCTAGGGCCAATAGCCTAATACCTAGCTATGAACATATAATCTGTAAGGATAAACACAGTAGAGCACTTGATAGGTATGCTAAAAAGATGTACATTTCTGTCTCCAAACCAATGTTCAAATCCCTCATCTGTTTTGAGCAACATGGGGCAAACCTTAATCTTCCCAACTTTGATTTGAAAACTAATGATGTTATGTTGTCCCTATCTCACCTTACTTCTTACTGGTTGGGTTTGGAGCCAATCCTCGGCTCTGACTTGGCCACATTCTAAAGCTCAAGAGCTTCCACTGGCTAGAGGCTAGACCCTATCCCAACATGCCTAGCGAGAGTTACCCAGATCTCGTTTGCCGCATGAAGCTTCGGGATTGCTGATAACTGACTTAGGCTAAGTTAGATTGTTGTTTCTAATTTATTTCTTGTAAAATAGTGTTATTTGGTAACATAGTTATTTCTGTAGGTCAGTAGAATCTGGTGTTTGTCTATCGCCTTCTTGTTTGCTGCTTATTGTTGAGGCCGTTGTTTCTTCTCTCAGGTCTACCCTCTCTTCTTTCTAACTTGCGAATCCATTTAAGTTAGAGGATTCATCCTATACTTTCAGCCCATTTTAGTTAGAGGGCTTTATCTTATTTCCCTTCTCCTACTGTTGCTCTAAGGAGCTAGCCATTGAAGTTAGAGACATCTCCGTTGGAGGAGTTGTCGTTTGACTTGGAGACTCTTTCTTCCGCTACTTTCCCTTTCCAAAAAAAAAAAAACGTTTTGCTGTCTCTCTTGTCTGAGTCTTTCTTTCCATTCTGTTCTCTGTTATAGTATCATGTTGTAATTTGTGGTAAATATGTCTAAGGAAGCTTCGAAAGAATCCAAGCCTTCTGGATTCAAGAAGTGTGATTCCTGCACCCAAAAGATACTAGCTGTGTATACTGTTTGGGAGCGGTTTTACCTGCAGGACTCTTGTTCCATTTGATATGGTTTTAGTTCTAGAGTCCTGCAGGAGTGCAAGAACAAGCTAATCTTGAGAGGGTTATTGAAAGGGCCTTTTGAGGCATCGAATGAAGGGAATCAGGCAGGAAAATCTGACAAACTCTCCAAATTGGCATCTTCATCAGCTCCGGCCTCGGAACTGTTGAAGGGCAAAGACGAACAGTCAAGTTTGTCGGATCCAATAGCTATCGGGTCAGGCAAAGCTTTATCTCCTTAGGTTCCTTCAGTATCTTCAGAACTGTCTAGGAGCTATAAAAGATCCAGGTCTCCCTGCTTGGAACCAGTGCATTCCATATCACAGTCCGCACTTATCCAGTCTGTGGCAGGTAGTCACCAATCGTCCACCCTTTCCTCTCTATCATCCAGGAGCCTTTTGGATGACGATATGGAGAGGGTGGAGAAGAGGCTACTCAGGACACCGGCCTTGGCTAAAATTTTGAGTTCAGCCCACATGGAATAGGAGCAGACTGTCCAACCTACTTTGTCGTCGATTCCTCCTTTGACTCACCTGAGTTCGGAGCAAGAGTGCTTGGAGGTCATTGTGGGAACCATCGGATCTGAAAACCCTGGGGGTCTCGGGTCCGACATCAGTTCCGAACCCATCAATACCACTGTCTCTTGAGGGATCTGGGGGCCATCACTCCCTCGTTGGCTCTGTGGGTGGGAGAGCGAGATCGGACCCTTGTTGGATTCTACTCTCCCACACTTCAGCGCAGGTGAGTTTGGTGCCTACATCAGCCTCTGAACCATCACCCTCTGTTTGGAGGAGATCTCCTGGCTCTTATCAGGCCGGATCATGGTGCCTTCGAGGTGATGAGTGTGCTGTCCTCTCAGATCACTCAACCCTCTGCTCCAGTTGCTCCTTCCCCTTCTGGGCTAGTGTCCACCTCCAAACCACCCCTCCTCCCCAGGCGTAGGGAACCAATGCACCAGGACACCCCTTCGGGTGACCCACCCCCTTCCGAAACCTCTCCAGAGCACCCCTCAGAGGAGGCTCTTGGAAGAGGACTTATAAGAGGAAGCATTTGTACTCCCCCAAGTCCCTGCCATTGGACACAGACTTGGAGGACTCAGAAGGGTCCCCACGGTCCCCCTCTGAGGTTGTCTCATTTTTAGACATCCTGGAAATCCACAAGCAGAGGGGTGGCTGGAAATCCCTTTCGCCTTCTGAAGAAGAATTTGTGTATCTGGATGCATTCGGTTCCTGACCTTCCACTTCTTGGGTGTCTCCGCCCTTTGACCCGCTGCTAGGTGTAGTAAGTCAAAAGAAATGGAGCTCCCCAGAATCTATGGAACCAGTTCTGCAAAGGCCCAATACGTTTATCACTGCACTGGATGACAAACTTTTCCTGACTAAGGGCATGCCAGTTGATGCTATGGTGGTTACAACAGCCACAAAGAAGGAATTAGCAAAAACTTCTTCTGTCCATCTGCCCAACAAGGAGTCCCATACAATGGACAGATACGGGAAGTGTCTTTTCTTAAGCATTCTTTACTCTTAGGTCACTGAATTTTGACCCATTTTACTCCTCTCCAGAGGGATCTCCTGAAAGAACTGGTAGATGCCCTACAGGATCCTACAGCTGTGGGAGCTGCAGACAGAGCTGCTTCGCAGCTTACTACATTACCTTCTGTAGTTAACTCCTCCATGCGATTTATCTCCTACACAGCCAATGGAGCGAGCAAGGCAGCAGGCACAGGAGTCACCTACGGAGACATTCTTGGATGCACCTTTGTCAGTTCACGGAGCCCTTCAAATCCTCCTTTACCAACGCCCCATTTGATGGCTCGTCATTGTTCGGGCCCAAGGTAAAAGACTCTCACCAGGTGCGAGCAAGATGGCAAAACTCTCTCTGCCGTGGGAGTATGCTTCTCTACGCCTACTAGACCTTATCTCAAAGGTCAAAAAGGTGGGAAAATGTGGTTCCGGAAATCCCAGGAGCTTTGCCTGATGCATGTGATGACTTTTCCCCCGAGGGGCAGAGGGGGGAGCAATGAGAGACGCTGCCCTCGTGGCAGAGGGGGTCCACAGAATCAGGGTGATAGAGATAGTTCTCTGGTAGGCCCTTCCAGCACTCCTGAAAGGAGGCCCGCCTGTCCACCTCTGGAGTCATTTGGGGGCAGATTGTCACCCATTTTGCAAGGACTGCAACAGTGGATACACTCTAACATCTACATTTATGGTAAGTGTGCACAACTGTACTTTCCCTTGGCGCGCTTCCACATGAGGATATTACAGTGGCTCCAATTTGCTCAGTGGTCCATGCAAGATCTACCCATGTCACACGAAATTCTCATCACAGAGACCTGCAAGGAGGACCTAAAATGGTGGCTTCAGTCTATGCAGGTGACTATAGGCAGACTGTTCATCCTCCCCCAACCAGTAGCCACAGTGACCGTGGACATGTCCCAGATAGGGTGTGGGGGGTCATTATCTGGGACAGACTGTTCAAGGAACTTGGCAACAACATGAGTACCACTTGCACATCAACATCCTAGAGATGAGCGGTGCTCCTGGCGTTGCAAGCAGTACAGGGCTCTCTACCTACGGGGACAATCACAGTTCAAACAGACATGTCAGTATTGAAGTACATTAACAAGCAAGGCAGAACCAGATCCCACCCCTTGTGTCAAGAGGCTCTAAGAGTATGGCAGTGGGCAATGTTTTCCCAACACTTTCTGATGGCGACGCACATTCCGGGGAAATACAATGTGATAGCAGACAAGCTAAGCAGGACTATCCTGATACCTCACGAGTGGTCCCTGAAGCAGGATGTTGCGAACCAAATTTTTTGCAAGTGGAGCCTGCGTTGCTGTGACCTTTTTGCCATTTCCATCAATACCAAATGCAGAAGCTTATTTTGCCCTAGTCTCCCCACCGGGATAGTCACCCAGGGATGCACTTGTTCACGATTGGCCCCCGGGACTTCTTTATGCTTTTCCCCCCATTCCCTCTTATACCCAAGGTTCTTCAGAAAGCAAATTCATTGGGTTGCAGACTAATACTCATTGCCCCTTACTGACCTCATCAAATATGGTTCCCCTTTCTATGGCCCCATCTCCAGGGGGAGCCTTGGATCCTGGACCCAGTTCCAGATCTTCTGATGCATCAGTCGGGTACTCTCCATCCTTCCATACAGACCCTGAAGCTGACAGCTTGGTTCCTACACTTCCCATCTTAGCCAGGCTTCCTGACATCTCCCCAACAGTACAACATATTTTAATTTCCTCTCACAAATCTTCAAGAAAACTTTATACTAGCAACTGGAAGTGGTCCTCTTGTTGAGCAGCCAAAAATAGTATTGACCCTTTTACTGTACCTCTTTCAAAGATCCTCAAATTTCTCAGTGAAACCTTTAAACAAGGAGCAGTAGCAGCAACTATCCGAGTTCAGCTGGCTGCTATTTCCAACTTTCATGTGGGAGAAATGGGTTCCAATGTTTTGTCCCACAGGTTATGCAAAGCTTTCCTAAAAGGTACTGTCCTATTGAGACCCCCAATAAGAGAAACACCTCCTCCTTGGGATCTAAATTAAGTCCTGGCTGCCTTGATTCTTCCTCCTTTCGAACCGGCTAATACTTGTTCTCTGAAATTCTTGACTGGAAAACTATTTTCTTGACTGCCATTACCTCAGCCAGGAGGGTATCAGAATTACAAGCTCTATCCATTCGTCCCCTTAATTTTTCAAAGATAGGGTTTCTCTCAGAACCAACCCCTCCTTCCTACCAAAAGTTTGCTCAGAGTTCTATCTGAATCAACCAGTAGAACTACCTGTATTCTTCCCTAATCATGGCAACAAGGCAGAATATAAACTCCACCAACTGGATGTTCATAGACAGTTACACTTTTACTTGCACAGGACAAAAGAATTCAGAAAATCTGATCAATTGTTTGTATCCTTTGCAGAAAACAGAAAGGGAAGTTCAGTCTCAAAAGTAACTTTATCAAAATGGCTTTCAGACACCATCACTTATGTCTGCAGTTCACAGAACAAGCAGCTGCCAGGAAAAATTCGAGGACACTCAACTAGGGCCTTTTCTACCTCTACTCCCTTTCAGGCCAGACTGCATTTAGACTGTATTTGTGTGGCAGCTAAGTGGGTTAATCCCCATACCTTCATCACTCATTACAAAGTAGATGTGGCCTCCCGGAACAGGGCATCCTTTGGTTCCACTGTCCTGAAGAGTCTATTCCATTGAGTCACCCAAGAAGGTTCTGGGGAAGCGGTCCCAACCAGCAAGAAAGAAGGTGAGAATAGGGACAACAAAACATAAAGACGTACTCACCATAACGTTCCATGTATGTTGTCCTTGACCTTGACTTCCTCCTTTGCCTCTCCTGGAAGATCGAGAGGAATTATCCATAATTTGGCTACATAGGCTGTGATTCCCTTCTTGCCTTATGAGTTGGATATACTTAGAGTCCTGTTACTACTATCCTGGTGGGATATTTATTTTACATTTGTTAACCAGGTTAGTCCAGCTGAGCATTAGCTCGTTTTCAGTGGAGACCTGAGGAGAAAAGCTCCGCAGTCCGTATTAACGTTTTACATACAGTCAGCAAGAAAATTGCATTGGAAGCTAAAACAATTAGAGAAATAACATTTTACAATAAAATTTTACAGAAAACAGTTGGGTACAAATGTTAGAGATCAAACTGCAAAAAGGATTTACAACAAAGCATACAGAAAAGCAGTAGAGTACAATGTCAGAATTCTTAGGTACAATGTCAGTGTAGGGAAAACTGTTCATTATTCCTAAGTAGTTATATACAGTATAGGTACAGATGGAGTAGCAAGGTAATGTACAGGTTAAGCAATGAGACAGAGAGGTAGATGAATATTAAGACAGACAGTGGAAAAGAAAGGAGGGATGAGAGAGAGAAAGTTAGGGTTAGGTAGTTTCAGGGAGGATGACTGCAATGGCAGGACCATTTATTTATTGGGTATTCCCGAGTGGCTAGTTTGAAATGTTTTGTTTGGTCAAATGACCTAATTTCTATGGGTAGTTGGTTCCAAGTTGTAGCAGGGTTATAGTTAGAGTAAACACCCTGATTTGGTTTTGGGTTTATAGATTTGTAGGAAGTCTTGGCCTGAGCTACATAGTGACCTGGTTGGGGAATATTTAGTTAGATTTGATTGAAGGCTAGGGCAGAAAGATTGTAAATAGAGGATGGAGTGGATAATTAACAGTTGCTGTAGTAGCAGCAAATGAGGGAATTCGAGCCACTGCAATTGTTTAAGATAGGCAATGGTGTGACTTGTAGGTTTGGTTTGCAGCAAATCTGGCAATTTTATTATATGTAGTTTCAAGTCTGGTTATGAGTGTGGTGTTAAGATTTGTGTATAACTGAGAGCTCTAAAGGAGGGTGGGAAGAAGAAATGCATGGGAGAGAGTTATTCTGGCTGAGTTGGTTAAATGTCTTGTTTTGGTAAAGGAGTCAGAGCTTCTGGTGAGTCTTTTTGATAGAGGTGGTGATTTGGAGATCAAATTTAAGCTGATCATCTATTATGACTCCTAGCAGTTTAGTGCTTGGGTCAGAGGTAATGACTGTTTTTGCTAGATAGGATGGAAATGTTTTGAGATTGATGAGGTTTTTTGGGAGGAAGAGTAGGAGCTTAGTTTTCCTAGGGTTGAGAATTAATTTGTTGTCACAAAGTCATGTCTCTGTGGTGTTGAATGATGCTTGGGTAGTAGAGTGGAGGTCAGATGGATTGTCAGCAATGGTGATGACTGTAGAATCATCAGCATATTGTACAAGTGTGGAGTTGGGACAAGAAGTGTAAAGTAGGTTGGTGAAAATATTGAAGAGCAATGGCTCCAGTATGGATCCTTGGGGGACACCCATTGGGACGCTTAGGGGGGGGAGAAAGAGAAGAGTGCCATTTAACAGCTTGCTGGCGGTTAGAGATAGCTGGAAAACCAGGATATGGTGGGAGGAGAGAATCTTAGACGAGAGAGTTTGTCTAGGAGGAGGGGATGAGAGACAGTGTCAAAGGCTTTGGACAGGTCGAGGAACAGACATGCGACTAGTATATTATTGTCACAGGCCAGTGATACAGTATTAATGAAGGATCTTAGTGCAGTTGTAGTGCTGTGTTTGGGACGAAATCCATGTTGTGTACTTGTTAGAAGGTTCTGTTGGAGAAGGTATTGCATTATCTGCTTGTGAATGCATTTCTCAAGAATCTTCGAGTGGGGAGACAGTATAACAATTGGTCTGAAGTTTGATATATCAGAAGAATTGCCTCCTTTATGTATGGGTAATGTGTAGAAAGTTTTCCATATTGATGGAACGTATGATTCAGAGATAGATCGCTTGATCTGGATGGATACTGGATAGGCTAGGGGTTCAGCAGCTATATGTAGGAAGTAAGAGGGTAGGTTATCAGCTGAGGGGGAGCAGGGTTTGAGTTTAGACCATAGAGATTTAATATATTTAGTTGAGACAGATGTAAGAGAGAAAGAGTTAGGAGAAGGAGGAGAAGATGAGAAAATGGGTTTTTTAGTATTTTTACTAGTGGGGAGGTCATTAATTATGATAGTTATTGAATTAATAAAATGATTGTTAAATTCAGTGGCAGTTTCTTCAAAAGTTTTATTTGGGCATGGGTTGGGAAGGGGAAGGGTTTCCTGGATGCAGTATATGATTGAGTTCCAGAATTTTTTAGGGTCAGTGGAAGGGTTTGCATAGAAGTTGATCCTGTCTTTGTTGATATTTTTTTTATTTGATTTTAAGTTCTTTGTTAGTCTGTAGGAGAGAATGGGCCTTAGTTTTGGTCCATAATTTCCATATCTTGTCATGTCTTTTTATCAAGGCTCTAGTATGTTTGGTCAGCCAAGGAGCAGTGTTTGCTTTGATTCTGATAGTACGGACGGGCGCTAGGGAGTTGAGGATGTTTAGAAAGGTAGAGCTGAAAGAGTGGACAGCCTCCTCTAAGGAGAGTGTAGTGAGATGGGACCAGTTAATATTAGGGAGTTGGTCTATGAAAGAGTCTGGACTAAAGGATTAGGTTTTGCGGGACGTGATAAACCTGAAAGGTCTGGTGAAATGGGGAGTGTGCCTATTTACTATGATAGGGCAGTGGTCACTAAAGGAATTTGGTAGTGTGTGAGCGTTGTGGTAATTTTGGGGATGAGACACCAAAATCCAGTCCAGGAGAGACTGTGGCAGGTGTGACTTGCTAATATGGTTAGGGGAAGAGATTAGTTGCTCAAATCCATGTAGGTCGATACAAGAGGTAGTATGGGGAGATTGAATTGTAAGCCAATCTATGTTTACGTCCCATAGAATGATGGTTTCATTAAGGATGGTCTGTGAGAGGTAGTGTAGGATGTTCTCCAGTATACTACGTTTATCACCAGGGAGGGATGTAGATTGCTACAACACTTATGGTGGTAAACTTGTTGAGTTTAATATTGGTAAGTAGGAGTTCAGCTGTAGAAAAAGTGAGTAGAGGGAGGTTTGGGGTAGTTATTGAGAGGCGGTCACGGAAGAGTATAGCTACCCCACCTCCTCTTTCTTTTGTATATCGAGTCGTGGGATGTTCTAGCCAGGTGGGGTAATTTCACTATCTTTATTATATGGTTTCAGCCAAGTTTCAGTTAGGGTGACTATGTCAGGGGTATAGTTAGCTAACCAGGCATGGAAGTCCTGTACTTAATTTACTACACTCCTGAGGTTGATAGAGCCGAAAGATATTTGCTTTTTTAAGGGGGTGAGGTTAGTAGATGTTTGTACAAGAGGATTATTATTTATGGTAGGTTGGGAGGGGCCTGGGTTAAGATGGATGTCTCCTAATAGAAGTAGTGATTTGAAGGAGAGTAAGTGTTTAAAAGGGGGGACATTCTTTTTCTGCTTTGATGTGGTTGGGAGGGAGGGAGATAATTTTATTTTAGCAAGGGGAGTGGCATAGTTTGGGTTAGGACTGGTTTGCAGAGGAGTCTTGGGTTTGGTATTTGGATGTAGAGTATGGTTTGTTGGGTAGAAGCAGGTAGGCTTGCCACCCCTCCGTTTTTTTTTCCAGACTATCAGGAAATCAAACTGATTCTCCGGTAGTCCGGAAAACACTGTACAAACTCCGGTATTCTGTTTCAAAAAGGAAACAGACTATCGGAGTTTGTAAATCGGCTGATTTACTATGCTTTTTTTACAGAAAAGCATAGTAAATCAGCCAAAAGCAGGCGGCGGGAACGAAAAAAGAGGGCGTTCCCATTGAGTGATGCTGTCGTGACATCACGAAATACAAGGTATGTTGGTGGGAGAGGGGGTTGGGGTGGGCGGGGTTACTGGTGACGCGAGGGGCGTGGCTTTGCTTCGGTTTTAGCCGTGAAGGAAGGTGGCAACCCTAGAAGCAGGGTGGAGGTAGATGTGTGTGATGGGATGTGAGGCGGTATAAGAAGTAAAGTATGGGTATCAGAAGTAAGGCTTGTGGTTTGAAAGGCATGGTTTGATGGTAGAGTATTTGTAGAAAGTGAGAAAGTTGAGGTGTATGAAGGTACTATAGGGGAAGAGGTGTGTCAGTAAGGAAGTAGTTGGGAGGGACAGGGGAGGAGTTGGAAGGGGTGTGGTTTAGGTGGATAAGTATAAAGGAAATAGGGGGGTGGGAAGTGAGTGAACGGAGCTGGGCCCTACTGAGCAGCTGCTGAATGTGAAAAAAAAACTATCAGTCAGCCCTTTGCCAGATTAGCTCAGGATTTCTTAAAGATATTGGAAATTCTGTTTAATTGCAGGAAGTTAGTTATATAGTATTTTAGTGGGGTAGTGAGATCTCAGTGTAGTTTATATATATATATATATATAATTTATATACATGTCTGTCTATATTTGCACATTATAGTCTAGTGTTATGGGTTATCCCAAATGAGATCTGGGTAACTCTCGCTTGGCATGTTGGGCTAGGGTCTAGCCTCGAGCCAGTGGAAGCTCTTGAGCTTTAGAATGCAGCTGAGTCATAGCCGGGGATCAGCTTCAAACCCAATTAGCAAGAAAGAAAGGCGAGATCAAGGACAACAAACATGGAACGTTATGGTGAGTACATAACTTCTTTTTATGGACATAATTAACTGTGTCTGTCAGGTAACCTAACACACAAATGTGGCTACAGTGTTGTGAATGCTGTTGTCAGAGCTACTGATACAGAGATGGTTATGAGAAAACTTACTTTGATTAAACTACAGACCTTCCTGGTGGATATGAAAGTACAATTAAATGTACCTCTGGAGAAGGACTTCCTGTTTGGAAACACATCTGTGGAATTTTTCAAAAGGTTAGAAGAGAGGGGTAAACGTTTTTATGCAGGGAGTTCAATGCTATTGTTATCCCCTTTCCTAGACTTAAAAGGAACTTTCCTTCCAACCCAGGCCCATTTTTTTTCATAAATCCTTCAAATCTGACCAACAGAAATCTGGAAAAGAGCAGATGTTCTTTGTGTTTCACTGTTGCAGTCATTACATTTGGGTAATCTGGTGGCAGGTTGCCCTCAGTCGGCCTGAATAACAAAGTCTTGGGTCCTGCGTCGGTTGCTGTCTCCTCTTCCATGACGTCAGGGGTATAAAACATGCAGCTGACGCCATTTTATTCAGTCTTTCTTGCTGCGCGGTGCCCGAAGCAGAAGCAGTTTGCAAGTGCTGGTCAGCCGACTCCTGAAATTTTCGCATTTGATTTTCAGAACCAAAGTCTTCAACTAAAGCGAAGTACACAGTTGGGGAAACTTTTTCTTGCTCCTTACCAATGTCATTAAAAGTTAATAATTGCATTACTTGTGGGAAGCAAATACCTCATAAGGATTTTCATTTGTACTGTATTCCTTGCCTAGGCCCAGATCATAACGTACCTTGCTGTCGGTTTTGTGCTAGATTTAACCAACGCACTATTTAGTGTCTGTATATTTTTGCTTCAAAATATTTTGGATCCAGATTTAATTACCCTGAAATGTCATCTGTTGGCAATCAGACTACTGGAGTTCACAAAAAACGCAAAGACAGAAAGACAGACCATCGAGGTCCAAAACCGACGACGAAGCTTCTCCTAAGCCAGTCGCTGGTTCGCCGGTACTCAGTGAGGCGCTTTCGCAGCCTCTGATACCCGCTCCTTTTGAGTCGCAGGCCTCTACTGAGACCCATGCGGAGTCCGGTATGCTGCGAGATTCTGAGTATTGAACCCACGGATATCTCTCCTTTAGATGGGTCCAGAGCTGCTGAGCAGGCACCGGCTTCTGAGGGTGTTTTCAGGCCTCAACCTTTTTATATAAAACCGACGCCAGCTTCAAAAACAAGATCAAAAACTGTTTCCAAGTCTACAAAACTGATGCATGAACCATGTGCTCAGGTCCCTATGCCTAAACAACAGATGATCAAAATGGCTGAGGACTTAATTACCTTGATCAGGGGTTCCCAACCACCCACCCCCTCCCCCCGCTAAGAGGCCTAGGGAACATTTTCATTGGGAGAGTCAGGATTTCTCTGAATCAAAAAAGAGGCTTAGGGATTCCCTTCTCCTTCCTCAGCATAGGCCTTTGGCTATACCTCCTGTATTAGACATTGTTGTGTTTTCGGAATCAAGCATGGCTCCTGATTCCCTACCTCCGGTTTCTAATAAGACAGACAGATATTATAGGGTTCCTGACTCCAAAAATTTCTATTCAAAAATCCTGCTGCTGATCCTGAGACTATCTCACAGGGTCCCAAAGGTGTAAAGGCCTCTACAGCCAAAAATCCTACCCCCTCTGATAGAGATTCCAGGGCGCTGGATAGGTGGGGAAAGAAGGTTTATATGTCTGCAACTTTGGCAATTAGGGCCTTGAACTGCCAGTTTCATATGCTTAAATATCAACAGCATGTTATGGGCTTACTGAAATGGAAAATTATGTTTATCTCTGTGTGGAAAATAAAGAATTACAGGAGTTATTGCATGCAGCAGAACAGGTTGGAAAGCATACTTTGCAATGTGGTTTTGATTCCTTGGATGCCTCTTGCAGGGCCGAAGTTACTGGAACTGTGATTAGAAGGCATGCCTGGCTCAAGGAGCAAAATCTGCCTGACCATGTTAAAACTAAATTGTTGGATGCCCTTTTACAGCATGATACTCTGGTAATAAGGCAGAAGAGGTTTTAAAGAAAATGGAAGACAAAGCTAAATCTATGCAAACTGTAAAAGATTTCTTACAAGTGCAGCCACCCAAGTTCAGTAGGCACTGGCCTACTAAAAACTGGTCCTTTCCTGTGTCCAACAGAGCCTCTCAAGGCAAATCCAGGTGCTCAAAAGGCTCTAGATACCAATCACAGGGTTCTTGCAGGTCAAAGCAATGGGGTGTCTCCACCTCCAAATCTGGAGGAAACAAAGCACCACCCTACAGTAAGCAGTCTCATTGACTTCCCTCCCTCTACCTTCACCAAGCACTTATCTTTTGGCAGCCCCTTCGGGGGGAAATTTAGCACTTCATGCTCAATATTGGCTGTTAATTACCAGGACAAGTTGGTATTAAACGTAGTATCCCAGGGGTACAGATTTCATTTTCATACTTTGCCAATACTAAACAGTTGGCCAGATCTGCCACAAAATCAATGGGCAGAGGCTCAAAAATAAGTTATGTCCCTCATGGAGATGGGGGCTATTCAGCCAGTACCAGGACAGGAAAAAGGACAAGGTTTTTATTCAAGGCTGTTCCTGATACCCAGAAAAGACGAAGCATGGCGTCCAATACTGGACTTATCGATTTTGAACACGTACCTGGACATTCCAAAATTCAAAATGCTGACTTTACAACAGCTACTGCCTATGCTGGGCAGGAATGCTTGGTTAGTGACTTGAGGCATACCTGTATATCCCAGTAAGGGAATCGTGCAGAAGATACCTCTGCTTCAAGGCAGGTTTTTTGCATTATCAATTCTCTGCACTGCCCTTTGGCTTATCTACTGTGCCCAGGATCTTTACAAAGTGCCTGGCACCAGTAATTGTATTTTGCAGACAAAGAAGCCTACATATTTATCCTTACCTGAATGACTGTCTCATTCAAGCAGAGAACACCTCACTCTGGTATTATAGAAAAACTCACCAGCCTGAACATAAACCCCTACGTCACAAGATGGGTTGCCAACTGGCTTACAGACAAAAATCACACGGTAAGAATAGCGGGCTCCAGGTCTGACTCTAAACCAGTCACAATTGGTGTCCTGCAAGGCTCAGTTCTGGGACCCCTACTGTTCGGCATATATTTCTCAGAAGTACAGGCAAACACAGGAGGACTATGGCTAACCAAGTTCGCCGATGACTGCAAACTGGGAGCCATAATTGACTCTCTGGCTGACACGTACATTCTCCAAAGAGGCCTTACTGAGACAGACACCTGGTGTCAAAGTCATGGCCTCAAGCTAAATGCCAAAAAATGCATAGTCATCCCATTTGGGAAAAACAAAACACACACAAATTACCACGTAGGGGGCAGCCCCCGTAATACAGAAGAGGTAATAAGAGATCTGGGGACCCAGGTAGATGGTAATCTCTCCTTTGACAATCATATTGCCAAAGTAATTAGGAAATCCTTCTATGTGGCCCATCTAATTACTAAGGGGTTCACATCTAGAAATAAAGAGGTTATAGTGCCCCTCTACTAGTCACTCATCAGACCCATCATAGAGTACAATGCCCCATTTGGGATGTACCTCACAAGACACTTCCAACAGCTTGAAAGACCACAAAAGCACCTCACCAAGAGGATTACTGGCCTCAAACATGTCCTATGCAGCTCGAATGAAAAAACTCCGGCTGTACTCAGTGGCATATCGCTTACTCAGAGGTGATCTCTGCCTGACTTACAAAGCCATGTCCAACTCAGAATTGATGGACATGCTCTACCTAAAGAAATCCAAGTCACTGCGAGCCACACACTCTAGTGAGCTAAACCTCGCCACAACAATAAATAGAACATGCTGGAGGGATAGATTCCTGTCTCAGAGACTCCCCATGCTTTGGAACAAAATTCCTAACTGCATTAGGCAGAGCCCCTCACTAACACTGTTGAAGAGAAGCATTGACGAGTGGATGGGTAACAGAAAATACACCCCTGGGATCACTTCATTGGCTCTGCTTGACAGAGGTTCAGTTAATTAATCAATGGGGCGGCGAAAGCTGACACTCTGGCTAGGCTTATAAATGCCCTCGGGCAGATAGCCTAGTACCAACCTATGAACAAGGACATTTTTCAACATCTGGCGTTTGTAAAAAGGCTTCTAACATGCCTAGGGCACACAATAAACGAAAAGAAATCACAACTGGTACTTTCTCAAATAATTACATTCCTGGGTGCAAGCTTGAATACAACTGCCCAGATGGCTTACCTTACGCCAGACAACAAAGGCAACTGACAACATGCTTCAAACAGATGGCATCAAAAACCCAGTTATCTGCAAGACAAATTCTGCAGGCTTTGGAGTTAATGGAATTCTACTAATTCCATATGCAAGACTGCATATGAGGAAACTTCAATGGTACCTAAAAAGTGTATGGAGTCAACATTGTCACAGTCTGGAAATAATGATTCCTCTCATTCCCTGCCTACAACAGGGGTTTCTTTGGTGGGCAGAGACATGTCACCAAAACAAGGGACTGTCATTCACCCTACTCCCTGCCACGCAAATCCTAACTACAGACGCATCAGACTATGCTTGTGGGGCCCACCTGGCGGGGAGAGGCATTCAGGGCATATGAAGCCCAAAACAAATGCATCTGCATATCAACCAGAAAGAGATGCTAGCGGTTCAGAATGCTCTGACAGTCTTCAAGGACTTACTTCATCCAGGACAACTACTGATAAAATCGGACAACAACATGGCTATGTGGTACATAAACAAGCAGGGGGGTACACATTCCTACCCCCTTTGCAGACTAGCCATGGCATTGTGGAACACAGCCTTGACTTACCAAGTAAATCTTCAAGCTCAATTCCTGCCAGGAAAACAAAATACTCTGGCAGACTACATAAGCAGCAATCTTATGGACCCGCACGAGTGGAAATTGGACCCACAAATCTTCAGCATGGTAACACAGAAATGCGGGAGCCCAGACATAGATCTATTTGCCTCTCCCCAAAATTATCACCTAGACAAATTCTGCACAAGGACTTATCGCAGACAAGCATGGAAAGTGGATGCCCTTTCCTTCAGTTGGAAAAACCTTTCCTTCAGTTGGAAAAACCTATCAGTCTGTGCATTTACCCCTCTGCCTCTTCTCTCCAAGGTCTTACTAAAGGTCAGACAGGAGAAACCAAAAATGATCCTAATTGCTCCGGGCTGGCCTCGCCAGCACCGGTACCCAATTCTAAGGAATATTTCTCAACTCCCTCCTTGGTACTTGCCTCAAATGCCTCCTCTACTGTCTCAGCAGAACAAACAAATTCTGCACACCCAGCTCCAAACTCTGAACCTTGCAGCATGGCTGATCATTTAATTATCCAAACAACACCTCTCAGTAAATCTGTGATGGATGTCATTTTGGAAGCCAGAAGGCCTAGTACTAGAAAATCTTATGCTGATAAATGGAAGATATTTTGTGCTTGGAACCAAGCATAAGGAACAGACACAGCAAAACCAAATATCCCTCAGATTTTACAATACTTGACTGAGATGCTTGAGAAGGTCCTGTCTTTTTCTTCAATAAAAATCCATGTCTCTGCCATCTCGGCTCATTACAACACGGAACCTCCCATCTTTTCTCATCCTCTGCTAAAACAGTATCTTAGAGGGGCCAAAAATGTAAGGCCTCCCAGAAGATCACCAACTCCTGCATGGGACCTCAATTTTGTGCTGGAAAAGCACACCCTGCCTCCTTTTGAACCAGCAGCTACTGCGAATATAAAATTTTTATCTTGGAAAACAGCTTTCCTTTTGGCAATCACTTCAGCAAGAAGGGTTTCAGAACTACAGGCTCTCACGGCTGTGGAGCCTTTTATTATATTTTACATGGACAGGGTGTCCCTCAGAACCAATCCTTATTTTATGCCTAAGTTCGTATCCAGTGTGGCTCTTAACCAAACTATTCCCATGCCAACATTTTACCCATATCCACAGAACAAGGGGGACCGGATTCTGCATTCATTGGATGTGCACAGACAACTAAGATTCTACTTAGGACCAAATCTCTAAGAAAGTCTGAGCAACTACTGGTGGCATTTGCTTCAGGATCAGAGGGGAAGGCTATATCAAAGCAGACTATTTCTAAGTGGCTAAGCCACTGCATCCTTTTCTGCTACTTGCACCATGGTAAACCTGTGCCCAAGGGAATCAGGGCAAATTCCACCAGGGCTGCCTCTACCTCAGCAGCCTTTCTCAGAGGAGTTCCAACCAAAGACATTCTAGAAGCTGCTACTTGGAGCTCTGTGCATACCTGCACAAAGCATTATCATTTGCCTCTTTTCTTCAAATCTAGGGCAGGCTTTGCCACTGCAGTTCTGCAGGGCCTTATAGCCGCTCCTAATGCTATTTAGTTCCATCCTCCCATCCATAGCTTTGGGATTCTACCCAAATGTAATGACTGCAACAGTGAAACATGAAGAGCATAGTACAGTTGTGTACACTTACCATAAATGTAGATGTTCGAGTGTGCGAGTGTGTTCACTGTTGCAGTCCGTGTTACCCACCCACCATCCCCCTTTTCTATAACCTCTCTTTCCTTCACTATATCCCAAAACCTTTGTATATATATATATATATATATATATATATATATATATATATATATATATATATATATATATAATATTTATTTTTTCTCCGTTTGGGAGGCACCTGACATCTGGAGCAAAAAAACTATATAAAATGACATCGGCTGCATGTTTTATACCCCTGACGACCTGATGTCATGGAAGAGGAGACAGCAACCGACGCAGGACCCAAGACTGTTATTCAGGCCGACTGAAGGCAACCTGCCAGCAGATTACCCAAATGTAATGACTGCAACAGTGAATACACTCTAACATCTACATTTATGGTAAGTGTACACAACTGTACTTTCAGAAGAAAGTGGCAAGGTGACTAAAAAGAAATGTAATGGGGATCCAATGATCTAACTCTCAAAAAAACTTCTGATTGTCCTTGTTCCCTATTCACTCCTTCACTTCCCCACCTCAGTCTTCTTATGTAGATTGCAGCAAATCTTTCCATATGCCTTGCATGTAACTCAGTAACCACATAATCTTGGGTCTTAAATACAGTAGAGCACAGTTCTAAACAAGTATTGCTCTCTTCCAAATATCCAGCCTCAATCGTGTGCTTCTTGTTATTGCAGATTTATTCCTGCAAGTGGGGGGGGGGGGGTTATGCCAGTCCCTTTAGAACAACAGATGGAAAGATTTTACTTGGTGGCCCATTGTAAATCAATCCAAGCTAAACACTTTTCTGCTTATTCCAAAATTCAGAATGTTGACAGCAAGTTCCCTGTTCTTTCCCCACAAGTATTTTTATAACTGTAGACCTAAAGATGCTTAATTACATATTCCCATTCACAAAAAGCACAAATAATTTTAAGATTCTTTGACTTAGGACTGTATTACCAGTTTACTTTTGTGCCCTTTGAGCTTTCTACTACCTCAAGTATCTTCACCAAATGCCTCATCCCAGGCTTTAAGACTTGAACATTCCCTTACCCAGAAGATTGCTTGATATCAGCTTCAGCCTAGTCAAAACAGCCTTGAAGTAAAGCCTGAAAGTTCACCATGAAATCTTTTCCTTAATCTAGATTTCACTCTGAACCTAAAACAGTCATCCCTGGTGCCAGCTTACAGACTACTGTTTCTGCTAGAGAAGATGAAAACCTATCATCAGAACTTCTTCACTCTTTCAGCAGTCAGTGCCCACTGCAAGAGAATGTAGTGTTCTAGGTTACATGCCATCTTTTATTGTTGTTCCACAAGCCAGACTTCACATGAGGAAAAACCCAGTAATTTCTCAAATCAGTTTAGACTCGATAATATCCCTCTCTATCCTTCCCAGTTCCGTTTCTAGAACTTTGTGAAGAATTAATAACTTTGGTGTACCAAGCATCCCATCTAACACAGCAGTCCCTTTTTCTATTCTGAATCCCTCTGACAGTGGAGACAGATTCCTTTGATTTTGCTTGGTTTTCTGTTTTTTTCAGGGTATCAAGGTACAGGGAGTCTGGGAACCGTAGTACAGGTGCAAACACATCAACCAGAAGTAGATGATGGCTGTTCTAAATGCACTGAAAGATCTGAATCAACTTTGGTTCCCATGAGCTTTCTTACTGGTGACAGACATCACCACTATGATGTGGTAGGTATATGGGCAGGGAGGAGCAAGATCATATCCATTTTGTAGGCTGGCATGATTGCCTGGGACAATTCCATAGGTTCATAGGTGTGTACTAGGCTAATGGCTCTGGTGCCTTTACAAGCCTAGCCCATAGGATTACCCTGGCATTGTGCCACCCTACCTTAGTTCCCAGTGCCTCTGAGTAAAGCCACTGGAGTGATCCCTGGGGTGGATTTTCTATTTCCCATCCACTCATCAAGATTTCTCTTGAGGGGCCAGTGAGATGCTCTGCTTGACATGTATGGGAAGTCTACTCCATAGCTTGGGCAGTCTCTGGGTTATGAACCTTTTCTTCCAGCATGTTCTGTTGATTGTGGTAATGAGGTTGATGTCTTTGGACCGTGTGGGGCAGAGGGATTGGGATTTTTTTAGATGTAGCATTTTTAACAGAGCTGGGTCAGGCATGGCATTGTAAGTCAAGCAGAGATTGCCTCTAAGTAGGCGATATGAGAGAGAATAGTTGGAGTTTTTTTAGTCTGTCCATATAGGACAAATGTTTAAGGCCTAAGGTTCCTCTTTGTGAGGTACCTTTGCGTCCTCTCCAGTTGATGCAGGTGTTTAATGAGGTATATGCCAAATGGGGCATTGTACTCCATGATTGGCCTAATGAGGGAAGAGTAGAGGGAGACAATGACCTCTTTCTTCTTGGATGCAAAACCCTTAGTAATGAGATGCGCCACATAGGACTTTCTGACCACTATGGCAGTGTGGTGGTCAAAAGAGAGGTTGCTGACAATCTGTGTTCCCAGATCTCTTGTAATGCCTTCTGTGTTCAGTGGACTATCATGGATGTGGTAATTCATGGGAACTGGGTTTTTCCCAAAGGGGATGATGACACATTTTTTGGCGTTGAGCTTAAGGCCAACAATGGTCTCAGTGAGGCCATTCTGTAGTATGTCAACATCACTCTGGGAATTAACAGTCGCTCCCAACTTGCAGTCATCTGCAAACTTTGTCAGCCAGAATCCCTTCATGTTGGCCTGGACTTCAGAGAAGTAGATATCAAACAAGAAAGGACCCAGGACCGAACCCTGTGGGACTCGACTCGTGACTGGTCGGCAGTCTTACTTGGAGTCAGCTACTTTCACACTGTGGGTTCTACCTGTGAGCAAGTTTGCAACCCACTTAGTGATATAGGGGTTGATGCCTAGCTTAGCGAGTTTTTCTATCATTCCTAAGTCGGGAATGGTATCAAAGGCCTTGGCCAGATCAAGGTAGGCTGTATGAACCACCTTGCCATCATCCACAGCTCTGGTGACTGACTCAAAGAAGTTGACCAAGTTGAGCAGGCATAATCTACCCTTTACAAAACCAAACTGTGTGGGATCCAGAGTTTGGCGATTCCCTTTATCCTTGTTTATTCGGTCCATGATGATGCATTCCATAGCTTTGCATATCAGACTCATCAGGCTAATGGGGCGATAGTTCCCAGGGTCTGTAATCGCTCCTTCTTTGTAGAGAGGGATGACTGTAACAGTGCACCATTTGGTAGGGACACAGCCTGAGGTGAGGCTGTGATTGAACAGGGCACACAGGTGAGGTGCCAGTTCACTCTGTAATTCATTAGAACACAATCAGGGATATTGTCAGATCCCATAGAAGCTGCATTCTTGGCCTTGGACAATGCTGTTTTAACCTGTGCAGCAGTAATACTGGGTGCCTGACAATCTACTGGTATTGTGACTGGTTCCTTGGGGGGGGGGGGGGTAAAGTTGGCACTGAATCTGTTGGCCAGTATATTGGCAATATCTGTTGGCTCGGTATAGGAGGTGCCATTGTGCAGTAGCTCAGAGGAAATCTGGGTATTGCCATTGAGATTATTTACATAACTATCGAAGGTCTTGTGGTTGTCTTTACTATCTGCTGCAATTCTGTTTTCATAGCTAGCTTTAGAGGATTTTATGAGGGATCTCAACTTTTTGTTGAGGCTGATGAGGGAGTTTTTCTAGTCTTGGGACTTCACTTTATTCAGCATCAGTTTCCACCTCCTGTTGTAGAGTTTATTTATGGCAGGAGACCACCAGATTGGCTTCCTATTTCTGGAGGAGAGCTTCTTGGTTCTCTTGGGTATGGCGAGATCCATGCATTTGTGTACATGTTCGTACAGTGCATTGGTGTACGATTCAGCGGTCATGCAACTGATTTCCATTTCCATGGGTGCCTCAAAGTTAGCCACCTCTGTTTGTTTTTAGGAGCCCAAAGTTAGCTTTGGAGAAGGTTTTCATGGTGGTTACCTTTGCGTGGGGTGGGAGGGATGTGGATTTCCAAGGTAATTAGTTTGTGGTCGGATCTAACCAGGGAGGAGTTTACTATTGGTGTAGAGCAACGGTCGCCCATGTTAATAATAACCAGGTCAAGGATGTTGCTACCTCTAGTGGGGGTAAGAACGAGCTGGTCCAGGGCATTGGAATTAATGAATTCCAGGAAACGTTGGGCAAGTGTATTGATACATGAGTAGTTTTCCCAGTTAAACTTATTTCTTCGGGCAGCTTACATTCTATCAGATTAGAACAGAATAACGGAGTCAAGATAAATTATAAGATGTTGACACTACACCAGAAGGTCTTCCTGCAGACACTCCACCAGTGGGGAATCTCTCAAATAGATGTTTGCATTTATGATCACTGCACTTACACCTTGTGCCACAGGGAGTCTGAACAGACAACTGAAGCAGTTCTATTCCAGGACACCTTGTAAAGCGGTCTGGAAAACTGATGTCTTTTCTGTCCCCTGGATAGGAATGAATGTTTATGCTTTTCCCCTTTCCTGTCATTTCCATAGACCTTCAAAAGTTTAGGAAAGGCTTACAAAGGATGTTTTTTGGCCCAGACCACAGTGGTTTATTTCTCATGCAGCTAGTCAGGGACAATTACTGTGGACTTGCTTACCCCAACGTTAAAAAATCCCAATCTGTATTATAGGCCTCTAAACGCTTTTAGGCACGTTTTATATTCGGAAGGCATGCAGCGCATATTGAGGGAGGTAAAGAAAACCAGCTACTAGGAAATCTTTTTTATTGAAATGGAAAACTTTAAAAAAAAAAAAAAAAAAAAAACTTTTTGACGTGAAAATAGACAACAGAGCCCATCTCATGTGGGGCTACCACTAGTTCTTCAGTAGCTATGCGAGTTGTACATTTCTGGTGTAGTGTGTACCTCAGTAAAGCTGCATTGCTCAGCCATTTTAGACTACCTACCACTGGATCCCTTCTTTCCTCTTATTTTAAGTCAAGTAATTTTAAGGGGTGTTCTGCATATCAGACTACCAAGAAAAATGGTTGCTCGTTGGGATTGAAATTTTGCTTTGGAAAAGCCAACGCAAACTCCTTTGGTGCTTATGGACAGCTTTTCTCTAAAGTTTGTATCCTGGAAGACTGCCTTGCGGTTAGTTTTGACTTGTACTAGACAAGTATCTGAATTACAGGCCTGTTATACTTTATAAACTTTTATTTGGCATTTGTTTACCAGGATAGTCTGACTGCCTGTCCAGCAGAGACCTGGGGAAAAAAAGCTCGACATGCAAAAGTTTAAATGGTGTCTTAGGCTGCGGTTTGCAAATTGGAAAAATGCATAATACAAAAATTGTGAAATCATTTGTATTGGGATTACAGTGTATGGTTAATGCAGATTTAAACTGTTTACAGCCACGTATAAAGGAACAGTAATATGTTTGTCGTTGAAGGTGTTACATGAACTGAGAGTTAGGAGGAGGTTGTAAGATTTATAAATGAGTGCTGGAAAAACAAAATCAACTTGTACATAAAGAAGAGAGAGGGAGAGAGAGAGTTATAGCAAGAAATATTATTTATAGATCTGGAGTTAAAAAGCAGAAGAGTCAACCAAGAGGGAAAAGTATTAAGTTGCTAAGAAGAAGGTGGAGAGTAGTGAAGATGCGTAATGAGATGGCTTATATTAGGAAGTATAAAAGAGCGAGAGAGCCTGCATTAAAATAGAGGGTGATTAGATCATAGTAGAGTGAGTAAACATAGTAGCCGTTTTAGGTAGTGTAGAAAAGGAGTACTTGATTTAAGTAGGAAAGCATGGAGCTGCAGAAAATTCATAAGGAAGGTAGGTGCAGGATACGAAAAATCTTAGTTGGGTGGAAGAAAGACAGAGCCTGGCGTCCAGGAAGTACTTTTTAAGGTAGAATTTTAAACGGCTTGCTTATGTTCAATTTTAGGTGTGTGGGTAGATTATTCCATAGTTTAGCAACATATGAGCAGTACAAGGTGCCACCAGTAAGGTTATTTGAGAGGCTAGCAATGAGAAGTTACTTTGTGGAAGAAATAGATCTGTTTGTGGAGTATAGTTGTATTGTATTACTTGGTACTGGGCATAGTTTAGCTCTGTAGATAAGGTTTTGTGTCATACCTAGTTGAGAGAAGGCTAGGGTGTTTGGTAATTCTAGCCAGGAGAGTTATATTAGGGTCACAACAGTGATTGGCTTTCTAGAGAAAGTTAGTTGCAAGTTTTGCAATTTTATTATAGCATCCTTCTAGAAGTCTGTAAGTTGTGAAGTACAGGAGCAGCATAAAGAGCGAGGGAATCATGAAGGTTGATTCAATGCATTTTCCAGATGATTTGCTTAAGTACGGAGCGATTCTATAGAGGGAGCCTAGTTTTGATGTGTTTTAACCATTTCTTTTATATGGTGGTTGAATTTTAGGTCTTCATGTATGAGGCACCAGTTTGATTTTTGGAGGTGTTAGATGAGGTTAGGGTAAAGACTTTTTTTGTCCACAAGTTGGTCTGGAAGTGAATAGCAGTCTTTTTTTTTTTTGGTGTGGGGGGGGGATTTTGGTGTGTGTGTGTGTGTGTGGGGGGGGGGTGAAAGGAAGAGCAATGAGTTGGCTAGCCATGATTCATCTAATGTGAGAGATTCTTGGGTTTGAGTTTGGAGCTTGTCTTTAGTTTTTTTGCTATGTTTATGAGTTATGTTTGAGTGTTGATTTGTCTGTGTATTGTAGAATGATTGCTAGCTGTATGGAGGTCCTCAATAAAAATATTAAACGGTAAACAGTAAGGGGTCAAGGATGGATGCTTGGGGAACCTCAGCAGAAACAGGGAGAAAGGAAGATAAATGGTTCTGCCATTGAGATTTGTTGGAAAGATAGCTAGAAAGCCAACTGATCTGAAGAGTCTACTCTTAGGGTGGGCAGTTTTTGAATAAGCTTTTCATTGGAGATGGTGTTGAATGCTTTTTGAGATGTCTAGAAAGACTGCTGAGGTTGGATTTCCTAGGTTTCTGTTTTGGTTTATATCAGTTGTGAAACTGAGTAGAGCTACTGTGATATGTCCAAAGACCATGTTGTGTTTAGGAAAGAAGGCTATTTTCAGATTTGTTTATGGAGATGGGGTTGTACAAATTTGTCTTGTACTTTAAGGGGAGGCAGTATAGCTATTGACTGAAAGTTAGAGAGGTCTGTAGATGTACATCCAGAGTTCTGGAATATAGTATTTTGTGATGGGCCAGTTTATTGGAATGGATACTGTGTATGTGTGAGTGACTGAGGCTAGTTTGATGTTCTTTGTGGGAAAATTGTTTGGCACTAGGGTAGTAGGTTTTAACGGATGGATTTTTTTGATAGTATCTGTGGGGTGACATAGAAGGAGGAGTTTTTCGGAGATTTGATAGCTGGGTGTGGTGTAGTTGAGTGTAAGGGTTGAATTGAGATACTATGGTGACTGTGAGTTAGTGGAGGGAGTAGGTTTAGTGGATTGACCAGGATGCAACAGATATTTGATTGTGGACCAGTAGCATCCTAAATTTGTTTTAAATCTTAGGAGTTTTATACATTGTATTTTTTTATCTTGTTTTATTCTCTGCTTTGCTTGGTTTCCAAGATGTTTATAGGCTTGGAGGTTGTTGTCTGTTTTGTTTGTCTGCCAGTTTTTCCAGGCTTTATCTGTGAGTTTCATGAGAGATTTGGTTTGGTTAAATAGTGGGGGAAGTCTGTTGATGTATGTGGCTGTGGTGGGGGCAAGGGTGTTAAGCATGTTTAAAAAAATGTTGCACATACAGACAGCTTCATCTAATGGGGTGGTATATTAACAACTCCAGTTTATCATTTTGGGGTTTGCTTTGAAGATGTCAGAGTTGAAGTTAGGTTGAAAGTTTCTAACCTGGTTGTATCAATGCTGGCTGCTTGTTTTCTAATGACAAAGGTGGGTACATGGTCACTTAAGGTGTCAGGAGCTGAGCTTTTAGAGCTGGTAGTATTAGAGGAACATGTCAGGATCCAGGCTATAATGGAATATTATGAGTTTCAATTGCACCTGGTAGAGGCGGTGGTTACTCGGGAGAAACCATATAGATTGGTTGCATAGTTTGATGTGTTGTTACATGCTATTAACCAGTTGATATTGAAATCACCTAGTACGATAGTTTCTTGCTTTATTTTGAAAGTGGCACAATGATGAAATTTGTTCTACAATTGAGATGATATTGCCTGGAGGAATATAGTTAGCAGTAATAACACAAGTCCTCACTCAGATTAACCAGTAAGAAAAACGTTAAGTATTTTGGTATTGTTGATTTGGGGGGGGAGGGGGGGGATTCTAGTGGGGTGGAGGAAAAACTTCATTCTTTGCATTCTATTTTAACCAAGTTTAAGTAACTATCACGATTTCTGGGATATGGCATTGAATCCAGGAATGAAAATCTGCAAATGTATTACATATGCTGCAGAGGTTGATACTGTAGAGCTGTGCATCTTTTGTTTTTGACTGATTTGGAGGCCTAGGTCAGTGGTGGTTGCTTGAAGATATAGGGTATCAATGAATGATGCAGTCGGCCAGGGTTAGGTTGGATATCTCTTCATATGAATAGATTATGATATGTATAGAAATGAGAGATGTCAAATTTTAAATTCAGTTTTTTTGGAAATAAGTTCTGTTTATGAATAGTATTTTTTGGTCTGGGTGGATTTTTTTTACTAAATGCAAGCTTGAAGGGTTAAATAAGTGTGGGGTGATTGAAAAGTGGCAGTAAGATGGGGGTTGAAGGACGGGTAGTGTGCCAGGGGAAGAGAAGTAGTTAAATGGAAGATGGTGGGTAGTTGCTGTGGTATAGATCAACAGCCAGAAGGGAAATATTAAGAGCATGTTTAAATGGATAATGGCAACAGGAATGGATGGTTAAGTATTAGGCTGAGGGAAGGGAAAGTAGACTAGTAAGGTGAGGAACTGCTGCTTTGCTTGAGGCTAAGTTGGAGAGTGTGAAGCAGTTTAAGTGGATGATTTAAATATAGGTACTATCTGAAGATGTTCGTGTTTCACTGTTGCAGTCATCACTGTAGGGTTCTTCCTGCTGGCAGGCAGCCCTCGGTCGGTCAGAATCCCAAAGTCTGGGTCCGGTGTCGGCTGTTCAGTCATGCTCCTTGACGTCAGAGCGCCAGGAGTACAAAGCTGCCAGCTGACGCCATGTTCTCCAGTCTTTCTTGCCGTGCGGTGGAAGCAGTTCACAAGTGCCGGTCGGCTGACTCCTGATATTTTTTAGTACTTCAGTCCGAAGACTTACTTCTTCTCAAAGCGAAGCACCCCCGTAGGGGAAACTTTTTTCTTGCTCCAGTGCGATGTCAGAAAAAGTTAATAATTGTATTTCTTGTGGGAAGCAAATACCTCATAAGGATTTCCACTCTTACTGTATTCCTTGTTTAGGCCCTGACCACGACGTAGCTAGTTGTCAGTTTTGTGCTAGATTTAACCAACATACAATTAAGCGGAGGTATGATTTTGCTTTTCACTACTTTGGCAGGCGACCTAATTATAAAATGTCGTCGGACACGCTTCCGACTACCGGAGTTCACAAACGACGCAAGGATAAGGACAGGCCTCCGAGGTCCAAATCAGACGACTGTTTACAAGCAGAGCCAGCTCCAGGTTCGGCCGTCGTCAGTGAGGTGCTTTCGCAGCCCCTGTTGTTGGCCATTTCAGAACCGATTGCCGAAACAGACTCCCACGAGGAGCCAACTAGGCCTTTGAGTACTCCAGCTGCAGGACCTTCGGACAATGCTCCCTCGGATGGGTCCGAAGCCGCTGTGCAGGTACCGGCTTCCGAGGGGATTTTCAGGCCTACACAGCTCCTGATTAAGGCAAAACCAAAGACAAAGGCGAAGACTCCTTCTAAATCAAAGACACCAGCCCAAGCCTCTTCTGATCCAGGACCCAAATCTCAGAAACAGCTGCTTAAAATGGTGGAGGACTTACTAACCATGATTAGGGGTTCACATCCCCCTCCAGACAAAAGGCCAAGGCAAGAATTGGATCTTGAATCCTCTGATCAGGCATCTATTTCTTCAGTGTCTTCCTCTGAACAGGAATATACTTTCCCTCCTTATGAGGAGTCTGATGTTGAGGAATCCATTCCATCAGCTTCTCCCCCTGAGGATTTTTCTTTTGGGGAAACTTTACATGACATGAGGGAACATTTTCACTGGGAAGTACAGGAGTACTCTGAATCTAAGAGAAGACTTAGGGATTTCCTTCTTCTTCCCCAACATAGACCCCTGGCTATTCCTCCTATTTTGGATATTGTGGATGATGCTTTTTCTGAGGCTAATTTAACTCCTGACTCTTTTCCTCCAGCCCCTGCTAAGCCAGACAGATATTACAGGGTCCCTGACTCCCACCAGTTCCTTTACAAAAATCTTGCTGCTGATCCAGAAACCATTTTTCAGGGTCCTAAGGGTGTTAAGGCCGCCTCTGCTAAAAACCCTATTCTGACAGATAAGGAATCCAGAGCTTTGGAGAGATGGGGCAAAAAAGTGTACACTTCTGCTACTTTTTCTATCAGGGCTTTAAATTGCCTATGAGGGCCATAGAACTGGTTCCACAATCAGAGACTGGGCAAGGCTTTTACTCAAGGCTCTTTCTAGTTCCCAGAAAACAAAATTCATGGAGACCTATCCTGGATCTGTCAGTTTTAAATACTTTCCTGGAGATACCAAAGTTCAGGATGCTTACTCTGCAGCAGCTCCTGCCAATGTTGAGCAAAAATGCATAGATGGTGACATTGGATTTAAAGGAGGCTTACCTATACATCTTTATCAGACAGGAGTGCAGAAAATACCTCGGGTTCAAGGCCGGTTCGAAACATTACCAATTCTTTGCGCTGCCCTTTGGCTTGTCTACTGCACCCAGGGTCTTCACCAAGTGCCTGGCAGTAGCTTACTGCAGACTCCAGGGAATTCAAATTTACCCTTATCTAGACGACTGCCTTATTCAAGCAGACAGCAAGGATGTCTTACTCCAGCACCTGGAATTTGTTCAAAATCTACTCAAGTACCTGGGATTCACTGTGAACATAAAAAAGTCAAATTTGACACCCACACAACAGATAACTTTTCTGGGTGCTCTTCTAAACACAACAACCCAGATGGCTTTCCTGACATCCGAAAAGCAACTACAGCTGGCTTCAACTTTCAAAACCTTGGCATTAATGTCTCAACTAACTGCAAGGAAATTCCTGCAGGCTCTGGGTTACATGGCCTCCTGCATCCTTCTCATCCCAAATGCAAGATTACATATGAGAAAAATACAATGGTACCTAAAAAGCGTATGGTCCCAACATTGCCACAGTCTAGACACACAAATTGCTGTCTTGCCTTGCCTACAAAAGGAATTCCATTGGTGGACCATGGCATGTCTTCACAACAAAGGGAAAGCCTTCAGTCTGCCTCCAGCCAGCCAAGTGTTAACCACGGACGCCTCGGATTATGCATGGAGAGCACACTTGCAGGGGAAAGGCCTGCAAGGTTATTGGACAGAGGATCAGAAGCACCTACATATCAATTTAAGAGATGTTAGCAGTACAGAATGCCCTCTTGGCTTTCAGGGATCTTCTACAGCCAGGACAACTACTGATACGGACAGACAACACCACAGTTATGTGGTACATAAACAAGCAAGGGGGTTCACACTCTGACCCCCTTTGCAGACTAGCCATGACTCTATGGAACACAGCTCTAGCTTACAAAGTGGATCTACAAGCTCAGTTCCTGCCAGGGAAACAAAATATTCTGGCAGCCTGAGCAGGAACCTGTCAGACCCACACGAGTGGATGCCAGAGACCCAAATATTCAAGATGATTACAGAAGCCTGGGGCTGCCCGGACATAGATCTATTTGCATCCCCCCTCAACCACCAGTTACAGATTTTTTTGCACAAGGACATTTCACAAACTAGCATGGAAAGTGGATGCTCTCTCTTTCAGTTGGAGAAACCTCTCGGGGTATGCCTTTCCTCCACTACCTCTTCTTCCACGGGTGTTGCTAAAGGTCAAACAGAACAAACCCAAGATGATTTTACTGGCCCGAAATTGGCCTCGTCAATTTTGGTACTCAACACTGATGAATCTATCCCAGGAGCCTCCTTGGATTTTACCTCAGATACCAAATCTTTTGTCCCAACACCAGGGCCAGGTTCTGCACTCTCATATCAAAACTCTCAGCCTGGCAGCTTGGCGAATTCAGGGTCTATGACTATTCCTACCCTTCCCAAACAGGTCATGGATGTCATCTTAGAAGCCAGGTGGCCTAGCACTAGAAAATCTTATGCAGGTAAATGGAAGAGATTTTGCACCTGGATGCATGCTCAGGATTCGGATCCTCTCATTCCTAATATCCCATTGATTTTACATTACCTGACAGACATGCTACTTAAGGGTTTATCCTTCTCCTCCATAAAAATACATGCCTCAACTGTCTCTGCACATTAAAATACAGACCCTCCAATCTTTTCGCAACCACTTCTGAAACAATACCACAGAGGAGCAAAGAATTTAAGGCCCCCTAGGACACCACCCATACCTGCCTGGGTCCTCAGCTATGTTCTGGAAAAACTCACTGCCTCCTTTTGAGCCTGCTGCCACATCTGACATTAAGTATTTATCATGGAAGACAGCTATCTTACTGGCTTTGACTTCAGCCAGGAGAGTCTCCGAGTTACAAGCTCTCATGGCTGTGGAACCTTATATTATTTTTCACCAAGATAGGGTGTCTTTAAGGACTAATCCTACTTTCATGCCTAAAGTGGTTTCCAAAGTGGCTTTAAATCAAACTATTCACCTGACAACTTTTTTCACTAATCCACAAAATAAGGGGGAGAGGATCTTGCATTCTTTGGATGCACACAGGCAACTACGTTTCTACCTGGACAGAACCAAGGATATCAGGAAAACAGAGCAACTGTTTGTTTCTTATGCAACAAATTCTCAAGGCAAAGCTATTTCAAAACAGACCATTTCTAAATGGATTGCTCATGGAATCAGATTTTGTTACTCTCATGATGGAAAGCAAATCCCAGGAAAAATTAGAAGTCAGTCTACCAGAGCTGCTGCTACTTCAGCTGCCTTTCTCAGGGGCGTACCTACCAAAGATATTTTGGAAGCTGCAACTTGGAGTTCAGTGCATACTTTCTCTAAGCACTATAATCTCCCTCTTTACTTTAAGTCTAGGGCAGGCTTTGCTTCTGCAGTTTTGCAGGGCCTTCTAGCCGCCCCTTCTACTCTAATCACCACCCTTTATCTCAGCTTTGGGATTCAACCCTACAGTGATGACTGCAACAGTGAAACACTATGAACATAGTACAGTTGTGTACACTTACCATAAATGTCACCCTTCTTCTGAGGTGTATTTGCTACAGAGTATGGGGTTTGTTGTATGTTACATTTTTGTTTTACTATTGACCTACACGTTTGGGCACCTGACATCTGGGGCAAGAAAACTGGAGAACATGGCGTCGGCTGGCAGCTTTGTACTCCTGGCGCTCTGACGTCAGGGAGCATGACTGAACAGCCAACACTGGACCCAGACTTTGGGATTCTGGCCGACCGAGGGCTGCCTGCCGGCAGGAAGAACCCTACAGTGATGACTGCAACAGTGAAGACACTCAAACATCTACATTTATGGTAAGTGTACACAACTGTACTGTATGGAGATAATAGATGTTGGAGAGTAACGGAGAGGTATGGTTTACGGTCAGTATGTTGAGGGATTAAAAAGAAAATGAGATAGGAGTAAAGAGGATGTTAATATGAGTGAAAAGGTAAAGGGGGAAGGAAGAGTGGATGTAGGCAAGTACAGTATTTATTGTAGGAGAGCTACTGCACAGTAGGGGAAAAAAAAGGTGGAGGTGTTTCAGTCTTCATCCAGGACAGTCACAGTAAGATTGGTAAAGCAGCATGATTCACTAGAGCTTATTCATGTCCAAATAACCATCAGAAAGGTGCCCTATCATATATTAACTTGCTGTATGTGATCCCAAAAAAACCCACAACACCTGTTTACAGAAAACCCAATGCCATTTGCCTAGGTGATCTAAACATCCAACTATAGACAGTGAAACATACAGTGCACTAGCACATACCTTCCTGGACTGTCAATTCAAACACCCTGGAACAACTTGTCAGAGTACCCACTAGGAAGAACAACCTCTTCAGTCCTCCCCTTATTAATATGGTGACAGCTTTTCACCAGCCCTTTTGTATCTTTGTCACTTGTTAGGTCTGATCATAAAGCCTTTACTTGAAGTAAAATTGAAACGAGACCTCTTCCACCCAAGATATCTTTAGAACTTTCTCCAAGACGAATGCCCTGCTCCCTAGTCTCCATCGACAAGTTTCATATCCCCAACAAGCACAGTTAACTCCACTGAATATGCAGAAGCGTACACAACCGACTATACCAGCATGTAAATAGCTGCATAGATGTCCTTCAAGGATGCATCTGCAGTCATAACAAATGGGTTGTCCTGTCGTCAGGCAGCCCTTCGGTCGGCCGGATTCCAAAGTCTGGGTCCGGCTTCGGCTGATGTCGCACTTCACCCGACGTCATCTCTGCTGGTCTTCGGGTATAAAGGCATCAGCCGACGCCATTTTCCTCAGTCTTTCTTGCCGCGTGGCGCCCGAAGCAGAAGCTGTTCGCAAGTGCCGGTCGGTCAGATCCAGAGATTACTACTACCGAATACTACTTCAAAGACTTCTAAAAAGCTAAGTACCCCTTTGGGGACTCTTTCTTGCCTCAGCCGATGTCAGAAAAAGTCAATAACTGTTTAACTTGTGGGAAACAAATACCTCATAAAGATTTCCACTCTTACTGCCTGCCTTGCTTAGGCCCAGACCACGACGTAGCAGCCTGTTCGGCCTGTGCTTCCTTCAACCGACGAACGCTTAGGCGTCGGTCAGTTTGCTGAACAGTTTTTCGGCTCAGATTTTGCGTACATTATGCTGTCGGATCCTCCGACTACCCAAATTGTTAAAAAACGCAAAGAAAAAGACCGACACTCACGGTCCGCGGTTTCGGCCGAAACCACGGTTAAGCAAGCCGCGAGTGTCTCGGTTTCGGCCGAAACCGAGAAAGCCGGTCAATCTTCAGCCGAATCCATGACTACTACTGAGGCTCCTGCTACCTTAGTTGTATCGGCCTCAGAAGTTTTGCCTACTACTGTGGTTCCTAGTGATTTATCAGACACCATCCCTTTGGATGTCTCTACCCCAGCACGTGGTGCTGCTAGACCTCCTGCAGCCATGTCTATTAAGGCCTTTGCCAGGGCTAAAGCAGCCAAAACTGTTAAATCAGTGCCTGTTAAGCCCCCTTCACACAGGCCCACTTCTAGTTCTCAAATGCTTACTCTGGCAGAAGATTTAATATCCTTAATTAGAGGATCCCAATCTCACCCAGACAGGGCCTCTCAGCCCCAGTAAAGAGATCTAGGGCAGAGCCCCCCGAGCCAGTGTCCTCTGATGATTCTGCGGATGACTCAGACATTACAGACCAGCCAGAGGCTCCTTTTTCTACTTATGAAGATTCAGATGCTGAAGAATCCATTCCATCTGCCTCTCCACCAGAGGAATTTTCCTTTGGGGAAACCTTACATGCCATGAGAGAACAATTCCAATGGCAGGGACAAGATTTCTCAGATTCAAGAAAAAGGCTTAGGACATTTCTGCACTTACCACAACATAGGCCCTTAGCTATACCTCCAGTACTGCCTGTTGTGGATGATGCATTTAATGATGTTTGCACCGCTCCTGATACTTTACCTCCAGCCCCTGCCAAACCAGATAGATTTTACAGGGTGCCAGACACTCATCACCACCTATACAAGGCCCCACTTGCAGATCCTGAGACTATATCCCAGGGGCCTAAGGCAGTAGCCTCGACCTCAGCAAAAAACCCTATTCCTTCTGAAAGGGAATCCAGGTCCTTAGAGAGATGGGGGAAAAAAGTTTACACCTCTGCTACTCTCTCAGCTAGAGCTTTAAACTGTCAGTTTCATATGATCCAATACCAAGAGTTTATGCTTGATCAGTTAACTAAGAAGCTGTCCTCTGATGACTCCTTAGATAAGAAATATGTTTTAGAAATGGTAAATAACATCCAACAGGTTAGTAACCATTCTTTAAAATGTGGCTATGATGCACTGGAGGCTTCATTTAGATCAGCCATGACCGGCACAGTGATAAGAAGGCATGCATGGTTGAAAGAACAGGCCTTGCCGGATCATGTTAAAGCAAAGCTGTTAGATGCTCCTATGGATAAGACCAGTCTATTTGGTACACCTGCTCAGCAAGTAATGAAGAAAATGGAAGAGAAGGCAAAATCTGTACAAACAGTTAAGGACTTCTTACAGGTTCAGCCCCAAGGTTTAGCAGGAACTGGCCTGCCAAAATTGGTCCTTTCCAGACTCCTCAAAATCTCAAAGAGGCAGGAATAGACGCTCTAGAGGCAGAAATCAATCCAGAGGAGGTGCCTACAGAGGACGACAGTGGCAAGGCAATAACCGAGGCACAGACACAACCACTGCCACTACAACAGGACAATCACAGTGACTTGGCTCTGACACGCCTACCAGGGAGCAAATAGCAGCACCTTTAGGCGGAAAGTTAGCCATATTTTCAAAAATTGGCACTATATCACAAAAGACAAGTGGATTTTGCAAACCATAGACCAAGGCTACAGGTTCCACTTCCACACCTTACCAGTAAAAGAGGAATGCCAAACCTACCTCCAAATCAAAAACAGAAGCTCTAAAGCAGATAGCGGAATTAACAAAGATGAGAGCTGTGGAAAGAGTACCTATAACAGAACAGGGCAAAGGATTCTACTCTAGACTCTTCCTAGTACCAAGGAAAGAGAAAAGTTGGAGACCTATTCTCGACCTGTCCGTCTTAAACACATACATCATTGTCCCAAAATTCAAAATGCTGACCCTACAGCAACTTCTTCCCATGCTGGGCAAGGAGTGTTGGCTGGTAACTCTAGATCTCAAGGAGGCATACCTGCACGTCCCCATACGACCAAATTGCAGAAGATACCTCAGATTTCTTGCAGGATCAGAGCATTATCAATTCTCAGCATTGCCCTTTGGCTTATCTACTGCGCCCAGAGTATTCACAAAATGCCTGGCATCAGTAATCGCCACTGCAGGCTACAGGGAATCCAAATTTATCCATACCTGGACGACTGCCTGTTACAAGCGGACAACAAAAGCAAGCTGACAACAGATTTACAAAGAGTCATTTGCTTACTACAAGCCCTGGGATACACAGTCAATTTACAAAAGTCAAGACTGATACCATCCCAAACAAGAACATTCTTGGGTGCGGAATTGGACACAGTAAAACAAATGGCATTCCTAATGGCAGAAAAACAAAAACAACTCCCTCTTTACTTCTTGGCATTAACAAAGCAGAACAAACTAACAGCAAGAAAAGTACTGCAGGCCTTGGGCTTCATGGCATCATGCATAATCTTGGTCCCACATGCCAGACTGCATATGAGAAAGCTACAGTGGTACCTAAAGAATTTATGGTCTCAACACAGGCACAGCTTAGAAACCGAAATCCCACTAATCCCGTGCCTGAAACAGGAGTTCCTATGGTGGGCTCAAGCATGCCAGTCAAACCCAGGCTTACCCTTCCACAACTTTCAAGCAAGCCAAACCATCACAACAGTCGCCTCAGACCTAGGCTGGGACGCACATGTTGGACAAATGCATACAAGGATTGTGGACTCAAGACCAGCTGCACCTGCACATAAACCAAAAAGAAATGCTGGCAGTAAAACTAGCAATCCAGAAATTCAGACCATTCCTCAAAGAAGGCCATTTAATGATAAGGACAGACAACACCACAGTCATGTGGTACATCAACAAACAGGGAGGCACTCATTCATACCCACTATGCAGAATGACTCTGGACCTTTGGAATATGGCTCTGAGCTACAACATCCAGTTACAGGCAATATTTGTGCCGGGAAAAGAAAACACCCTAGCAGACATGTTAAGCAGAACCACCTCGGATGCTCACGAATGGATGCTACACCCGGACATCTTCAAGGCCATCACAAAGAAATGGGGAATGCCACAAATAGACCTATTCGCATCCCCACTCAATCACCAGCTGAAAAATTCTGCACAAGGACATACCACCCACTTGCATGGAAGGTGGACTCTCTATCCTTCAGTTGGAAAGGCCTGACAGCATATGCATTTCCACCTCTTCCTTTGATGCACAAGGTACTACTGAAAATCAGAGAGGAATGCCCAAGGATAATCCTGATAGCTCCGAATTGGCCAAGACAACACTGGTATCCATTGCTGAGGAGCATGTCTCGGGGGAGAATGTGGTCAATACCCTGATGCCTTTGATGTTAACTCAGAACAACTACAACATCATGCACCCAAACCTAAAAACCTTGCAACTGACTGCCTGGAACATCACATAGCAGCATCTAACCCACACCTATCCCAAAGGGTTAAAGACATTATCCTTGAAGCACGCAGACCTTCAACAAGAAGGAACTATGCAGGAAAATGGAAAAGGTTTGTCATTTGGAGTGCTGAAAGAGGAAAAGATGTGTCGAACGTAGATATTGCTAACATCCTGGAGTACTTGGCAGAGCTTCTACATACAGGCCTGTCCTATTCCTCCATCAAGATACATGCATCAGCTATTTCAGCAGAGTACAGCTACGATCCACCTGTCTTTTCGCATCCTCTACTCAGGCAGTTCCTCAGAGGGATCAAGAATGTAAAACCTCCTAAGAAACCACCATTGCCAGCATGGGACTTGAACTTTGTGCTAGAAAAATGAACACTCCCTCCATTTGAACCAGCAGCAACAGCAGATCTTCAACACCTATCATGGAAAACTGCTTTCCTACTGGCAATTACTTCAGCAAGGAGGGTTTCGGAACTACAGGCCTTAATGGCAGTACAACCCTTCCTAATCTTCCATCAAGATAGGGTGTCCATGAGAACTAATCCTACATTTATGCCTAAGGTGGTATCCAGAGTGTCTTTAAACCAGGCAATCCACCTACCTACCTTCTTTCCCAACCCACAGAACAGGGGAAAGACTGCTGCATACCTTGGATGTACATAGACAGTTACGCTACTACCTGGACAGAACCAAAGGTAACAGAAAAACTGACCAGCTTTTAGTAGCCTATGCAACAGGAAGGGAAGGAAAAGCAATTTCCAAACGGACAATCTCTAAATGGATAGGAAATTGCATAAGATTCTGTTACTCCTACCATGGAAAACCAATTCCACAGAACATAAGACCTCATTCTACAAGGGCAACAGCCACTACCACAGCTTCCTTACGAGGAGTGGCAACCAAGGACATTATTGAGGCGGCTACTTGGACCTCCGTGCATACATTTGCCAAGCATTATAATCTACCTCTATACTCTAGATCCCGAGCAGGGTTTGCCACTGCTGTACTGCAAGGGATCCTAACTACACCATAATTCTTTCTTCCTCCACCCCTAGTTTGGCTATGGTATTCTACCCATTTGTTATGACTGCAGATGCATCCTTGAAGGACATAGTACAGTTTTGTACCTACCATAAATGTAGATGTCCGAACAGGATAGCATCTGCAGTCAGGATTACCCACCCTCCTTCCCCTCTGTGGTACTCCTAGGGTATTTACCCTCCTAATAGCTAGCTAGGGGGGAGTCTCTTATGGTGTATTTGTTTGTATATATGTACATACATGCTTATTTTTTGTGTTTGCCTTCTACTTTTCTGGAAACATTGGCATTTATCCAAAATTTAGCTTTCCAAGAGGGCAACTGGCATCTGGGGCAAGAAACACTGAGGAAAATGGCGTCGGCTGATGCCTTTATACCCGAAGACCAGCAGAGATGACGTCGGGTGAAGTGCGACATCAGCCGAAGCCGGACCCAGACTTTGGAATCCGGCCGACCGAAGGGCTGCCTGACGACAGGACAACCCATTTGTTATGACTGCAGATGCTATCCTGTTCGGACATCTACATTTATGGTAGGTACAAAACTGTACTATACAGCTGTATCCTGTAGGAGTAATCACAAGGCAAACCCTAGAAACAAACTTCCATATGAACAAACATTACAATAAAAAGAAGATACTTTTGACCAAAAGTAAGAAGGATAATTTATAGAAAGATATAGTCCTTATTCTTGTAATACACAGACTACTCATGAGCGTAATAAAATCCTCCAAAGCCAAGTTTGAGGCTAAAATAGCTATGCAAGCCAAAGACAATCACAAGACCTTTTTAGTAGTGTTCATAATCTCTCAAGCACAGTGCAACGCTGCACTGATCTGATTGTGAATGATGTTAACTACATTGAAGCTGAAGATATAGCAAACCTACTGTCTGATAAATTCAATGCAGGCTTTACCCCTCTGTCTGTCTCACAAGATATACCTGAAACCAGCTCACTGGACGCTTTCACACAAGATCAGGTTCTAAAAGCATTCTCAAAAGCTAAAAATATTGCTTCGTTGAGTCCTGACGGTATTCCTGGATGCATCTCAAATACTATGAAGCTGGATTTAGTCACCCCTTAACAACACTGTTCAACATCAGCCTTTTTGCTGGTTTTGTACCAGTTGAATGGAGAACAGCTGTCATTCCCTTGTACAAAGCAGGACATTCCACAGACCCATACGTCTGATCTTCATCTTATACAAAGGCATGGAAACACTTGTCATTGAACTAGTCATTATGGACAGAGAGAACCTCCAAATACTGGAAGTGTCTGCATTTAGATTTGTCAAGGGTAGGTCATGCTTGTTTAACCTGGTGGACATTTTTGAAATTCAGTAACGCAGTGGATGATAGGAAAACCTGGACAAAGCTTTTGCCATAGTCCACCACTCAGGCATAGCAGAAAAGCTAAATAAATTGGGAATAAGCCCCTATGTCACCCAATGGATTACCATTTGGCTGACAGCTAGGACACAGGAGATAAAAATAGGAAATGCTACCTCCACTAAGAGACCATTCACAAGAGGAATCCCTCAGGGTTCAGTTTTTAGACCTCTTCTGTTTGGCATCTACTTCTCTGAAGGAAACACCAATACCAAAGAGCAGTGCCAAAATCATGAATTGAAACTAAATACCACAAAATGCATTATTTTATCCATTGGGGAGTCCTCAACCTTGGGGAACTATCACAAATTCATGGAAAGACTCATTGAGCAATTAGTAAGGACATGAGAAACCTTCAAACACTGGAGCCATCTGTTTGGATTCGGGAAGGGCAGATGATGCTTACTTAACCTGTTAAAATTACCATGGCTGAGTAAATTTACAGATGACTACAAGCTAGGAACAGCCATTGAATTTCCCAAATGACTTGTCCATCCTGCAGGTAGGTTTGTCCCAAATAAATATCCAGTGCCAGAATTGAGGACTGAAACTAAATACCAAAAAATGCATTATTGTATCCTTTGAGAAGTCCTCTACGTGTAGGAACTATGACATTGACAGTATGTCCCCAAGAGCTGACCCAGTTCATGATCTGAGAATTTGTGTGCAGTGATCTAACTTGCAGCCAACACAGGTTCTCTGTTGTAAGAAAGTCCCTCTATATTGGGCACCTTATAAACACAGGGATTATGTCTAGATCTAGAGATGTCATTGTCCTCCATTACTTTGCCCTCGTTAGGCCAACCATTGAGTATAAGGCTCTCTTTGGCATGTGTCTGTGTGGACACATGCAACAACTAGAATGTTCGCAAAGCTGCCTTACTAAAAGGATACAAGACTTAAGCAAGATGCCCTACATGGGCAGACTGAAAGTCCTGTCCGTATACTCTGTACCCTACAAACTGCTAAAAGATGACCTATGTCTGGCATATAAGGCATCCTTTGACCCAATACTGATGGACCCTACTGCACATCAGCAAGTGAAATGGCATCAGATATATTCGCTCTAGGGATCTAAACCTCTCCAACATCAACAGAACAGGTTAGAGTGACAGATATATTTTGCAGAGGATAACATTGCTGTGGAACAGACTCCTCATCCATGTAAAGCAAAGCTCATCCCCTGTCCATATTCAAGAGCAACTTGTATCTATGGATGGGCAACAGAAGACTTGCTCCAGGACTGCCCCAGTTGCTACTAATGGATAGAGGCAGCTCCTATGTGCTTTATCCCATGCATGGGTTCCACAAATTATCTATGGTATGATCCCAGTTATTCTCAGTAGGGGTAATATGTAATAACGACCATAGGATAAGTAAGATCAGTCTAACATCAAATAAGATAGGTAATTTCAAGCACCAAATGGAAAACTGATTAGGCTTAAACTGGCCTGCATTGCTTGTAAACCTATGAGAGTGGAGAAGAATGTGGTAGGGATGTATATTGAAAAAGGAAATGGAATGTGATACAAGAGAAATTGAAAGATTAGTCGGTGTTGTGTGTGTAGTTAAAGTATGGTTGCTTAAAAAAGTTGGTGGGAGGGGTATGTTTATTATACGTTTGTTGATAGTTGGTAGATATTGGTGGTAGGATTGGAGGAGTGAAGCGAGTCCAAGCAGAGCAGGGCTACACCCAGGTAAACTGCTTAAGTATTGGGCTATTTATATCAGTATGGAAAGGGAGGGGGGGGCACATGGCCAGCACTAAGGTAGCAGATTAGGTTCATGCGAATTAATGAGAGCTAGTATGACAACCATCAAGACCGTCAGATTTCTTAAGGTTTATATAAATGAATCAGAATTTTTTTGTTCTTTTCGCAAAGAAAACATTTTGCCAGTTGAGGCCAGAATAAGGTAGAGAGGATAGTACAGTAAACTCTGTCAAGTGGAACTCGAGCAACTGGCAAAAAATCGAAGAAATACAGTACAAGTTTCATGTGTTGCACTTTGTTTTCCCCCTACAGAAACATACTGTATGATTTTAGAGTATGAGTTTTAAAAAGGAAGATGGGAATAAATTCCCTCTCCCCAACCTGAAAACAAGTCAAACCAAACAAATAGTATAGGGTACAGCATTAGTCAGGCCTGTTTTTAACAGTAACTCTCAAGCAACCATAAACTACAGTTGTCTGGTATCTACCAATCCCCATGGGTGCCGGTTAACTGAGAGTTTGCTGTAGCATTGTTTGGGAGTTAAATAGGATTGTGATTGCCTGTATATCTAATTGCTTATTACAGATGTTGATATGGTTACTGTATTGAAAATAGTAACTTACATTTAGATTAGTTTTACATGTGGAGTGAAACAGCTGTTTCTGAGGGTACCTGGGACAAATCTTGCTTGAGGGTGGGAGATAGCAGTGTTTGGCTGTAGTAAGTAGTGGGGTAACTTCTGGGTCCAGTAAACCAGAAAATTTAGATTAATTTTGCTAGTGGGGGTAAGTAGCCTATTTCTGAGGTTAAGCTGGACACTTGAGGGTGGAAGGTGTCAGGATTAGGCTTGTAGCAACAAGTAACTTCCTGGGTCTATAAAACCAGAAGTGTGAAATATGTACATACACATAAATGTTTCAAGCATGGGCATTTATACCCTTCTAGCTTACTAATGTACCAAAACACTTGTTTTCATAAGTGTCCAGGCAGCTCTTAAAAATATCTAAACTAGTACTTGCTTTAATGTAATTTGGTAGTCTTTTCCATGCATCAGCTATTCTGTCAGAGAACCAATTAGTACACTTCACATTCCCATAGAATATATATTTTTAATTTCTCCAAATCTTTGGGTTTCTAATACCATGATGGGAATGGACCCCATTCCTAAGTTCGAGTATGATTAAAGTTCATGACATTAGTATGTAGAATCTTCTACATAGGTTGCCTGATGATTCTCTAGTACTTTTTTAGAACCCAAGCATTTCCAGAGATAGTTTCCTCTAAATGCCCTATATACCTGAATAGGATGATCTCTTTGATATCTGTAAGAGCCACTGTACAAGTTCAGATATTTTAGTATTTCATAATAACTTAAATTTTCATATCCATGGATGCTCTTGGTATATTTCCGCTGTGCTGTTTCCGGTTTACTCATGCTTATTTTCTTATAGGGTTTCCATATTGTTATTCCATACTCTAATTTGGGTCTAATGTAGCCAACAAACAATGACTTTGTTTGTTTTCTTAGACTTTGTAAATCTTTTTATACAACCTATAGTTCTATAACTATCATTAACCAATTGGTTGATATGATTAGAAAAACTCATAGCTGAATCTACCCATATACCCAGGTCATTAAATGAGTTTACAATTTCAATCACCATGTGCTGTATTAAATATTCACCTTTCAATTTATGTCTCTCAAATCTAAAATGCTTAGTTTTTGATATGTTTATCAGCATATTATTCTCCTGTGCCCAAATGGTCAATTTAGTCAAGTTATTTTGCAGATATGCCTTATCTGTAACGCATGTAATCAGTTTACCCAATTTCAAGTCATTTGCATAAAGACTGTAGAACACCTCAGATGAAAAAAATTAGGTCTGAAAGACACAATCTAAACAAGTATGGGCCTAGGACAGAGCCCTGTGGGACACCCTGACTGTAATCAAGGATTTCACCTGTTCAGTTGCTATATAATACTTGCCATGTCCTATTTGTAAGCCATGCAGCTGTCCATTTTATCAAGAGTACATCATTACCTAGTTGTGCTAATCTATTGATCAATATTTTGTGTATGACCCTGTCAAACGCCGAAGTTAAATGTATATAAATTGCATCACAGCAGAATTTTTCATTCATAACTGTTATATTGTTATAGAACACACAGTACAGTTAGATAGGAAATCCTTTTTTGATTTTTTTTACCAAGGGCAGGATAAGTCTCGGAAACAATCCTTCTTTTGTGCCAGAAGTTGTCTCTGTCTCAGACCGTCTAGCTTCCTGTTTTCTCTCCCATCCCTCTAAGCAAAGGAGCAATGATCTTTCATCGTCTGGATATGCACAAATAGTTAAGATGTGGTGACAAAACTAAAAACTTCAGAAAAGCTAATAAACTTTTATGCCTTGTAGAAAGGGACAGCCAATATCTAAACTAGTTCTGATGGCTTTCCCACTTCAGTTTTGCTATTCTAATTATGGCAAAAATCCTCTTCAGAACATAAGTGCTTATTCTTCTTTGCAACATTTTGGGCTTCCTGGAAAAGGGGAAGACTCTAGAGCTATTCTAGAAGTAGATAGTTGGGCTTCTCATGTGGTTGCCAAATATTGCAGGCTGGGTAATATTTCTAGAGCCAGAGCAGACTTTGCTAGAGCATTTCAGAGAATTCTGGACTCTGGTCCTTCTCTATCCACTCTTCCTTCTTGAGCTTTGGCAGTTGTCCCATATCTAATGGGTACCGCAACAGTGATCTAATGAAGAACATAGTATGGTTGTGCAGTTAACGTACCATAAGAGTGCCTTCTGTGTGGAGTCTGCATGTCCTCCCTGCAGTTGAGTGGCATTCGAAAGACATGCGTGAATGGGTGTGCCTTTGTTGAAGGTTGGGCGTCGAGCTGGCACCTCGACAACATAAAAATCTACTGCCAATCATTAGTGGACCGGAGTTCCGCTGTGACGACCCATAACCGGGAAAGCTGAAAGAAGACGAATAGATCACTGTTGCGGTACTGATACCCTCTCTTCCTACCCATCTCTGAATAATCCCTTTCTTGGCTGGAGTAGGGAAATCATCCTCCCTTTTTTTTCCTACAAGACTATACTGTGAGCAGTGGGCTTCAACCTCTGTTTCTAGGGACAAGAAAGCTCTTGAGATTTGGCATGTCTGTATACCCCTCTTGTAATGTCACAGTTGTTTGTGCTAATGGTGGACATGTGGGATGCAAGGAAAGTACCTCATTCTTGGTAGACTGGCCAGACATATAGTACTCTTGACAGAGTATATCCTGTATTTAATGAATGCGTCAATAGTGATCTATTTAAATATCTACTGTGATGGTAAGTTAAGAACACAGTGTACTTTACATTATATTACGTTACGCTATGTTGCATTATGCTGTATTATGTAGTACATTATGGCTAGTAATGTTGTATACACATCTCTCTCTAACGCCGAGAACACTGCGTCAATAGGCCCAGACAGTGCGTTGGGATGCCTTCTAAATGGCATGAAACATGACCTGTCAGGGCCTCTGGAATTGCTATTTAAATATAGCCTCCAAACAGGCTTCATGCCTCATGAGTGGAGAACAGCAACAGTCAATCCTCTGCACAAAGGTGGGCCATCTACAGACCCATAAGTCTCACTAGTTTTATATGTAAAGCCATGGAAAGAATTATCATGGAAATGGTCAGTAGTGGTATGGACCCAACCCAGTTTGATTTTTATCAAGGGCAGGCCATGCCTACTCAACCTGGTGGACTTCTTTGAGATGGTCACCAAAGCAATGGATGAGGGCAGAATGGTTCACACTGCCTACCTTGACCTGGCCAAGGCATTTGATACAATACCCCACTCTGGCATTGTTGACAAACTCAGGAGGTTGGGTACAAACTTGTATGTCACCCGGTGGATAGCCAGCTGGCTCACAGACAAGACTCAGGAAGTTAGAATTGGGGAGTCCATGTCTACAAAGAGGCCAGTTACAAATGGAGTCCCTCAGGTAACAGTCCTTGGACCTCTCCTTTTGGCATTTACTTCTCTGAAGTCAAGGCCAATGTTACTGATCTCTGGCTGACTGCATTTGCAGATGATTGCAAATTATAAGCTGTTATTGAATCGCACACTGACACAAATGTTCTCCAGGAGGGGCTGACGCAAACAACTGGTGCCAGAGCATTGGACTAAAACTAAATGCCAAGAAATGAATAATAGTATCCTTTGGGAAGTCATCCATCCCTGGTAACCATCATATTGACAACACATCCCTTAGAGATGATCCATTAGTCAGGGACTTAGGAACACATATAGGTAGTAATCTAGCCTTTGACCATCACGTATCTACAGTAGTGAGGAAATCATTCTGTATTGCGCAACGTATAAACAAAGGTATGGCATCTAAGTCCTGGGAGATCATTGTTCCACTGTATTTGGCATTCATCAGACCTGTCATCAAGTACAGTGCCCCCTTTAGTGTGTACCTAACCAGGCATGTCCAACAATTGGAACGTCCACGGAGGTTCTTCACTAAAAGAATACAGGGATTAAGTAACATGTCCTGTGCAGACCACCTCAAGGCTCTATCCCTGCATTCTGTCTCCTACAGGCTTTTGAGGGGAGATCTATGCCTGACAAACAGGGCATTGTCAGACCCCACTCTGATGGAACTTTTCCATATCCGCAAAACAAACTGTACCATTCTGAAGACTTAAACCTTCCCTGTGATATAAATAGGATCTGCTGGAGAGACAGGGTATGTATCCCAGAGATTACCCCATGTCTGGAACAGGCTCCCCATCCATGTGAATCAGAGTTCCTCCCTAACCCAGTTCAAGTGCAGTTTGGACAATTGGATGGGGAACAGGAAATTCATCCCTGGTTTGGCACCTTTGTCTCTAATGGACATAGGCAACCTGTAAATGGTGGTTCTTGTATTCCCTAGCTTGTAAATGTTTAGTCTCCCAAGCCTCTGGTTACACTTATCAAGGGTTTCAGAACTTGTCAGAGATTTGGGATGGATGGCTAGGCTTAAAAAGGCCCTTGGGGTCATTAGCCTAGTAAATGCCTATGAACCTACCAAGATATTCAACACTGACTTCATTTTAGTATTTAACCTTACCTATATAGCACAGTTATTAAATGTAGCAATAACCATAGATAATATAATTTCACAAGTGCACTGCTTATCCAAAGCACTGCTTTAACTACTCCTTGTTTATACTTTAGGCTGCACATCTTTGGTATGAAAGTTTTTATCTTTTTCCTGTAAATTTGTTACAGAAATATGCTATCATGGAAGCCACCACAGGGGACAAGTAATTAGCAGACCCATTAAAAAGCTGCCTCTTTCCTATTTCCAGGTGAACAAAACAATTTTGACATTGACATCAGTGCATATATAGAACAATTGTTGCATTTTAGACTAACTCTGATACTGCTACAGATGCACATTATCCAAAATCTCTTTCAACTTTCATCCATGTTTACAGGTAAAATTCAGTTTGCTACCAACAGCTTCTAAAACTAATTAGGAAGGCATCCCAAATGGATCTAATAATGTGCCTATAGATAAGTTGACTAATGAATACATGGAAAAATGTGAGATTGTGTACTTGTGTGGTTAAAAACACAAAATAAATACTCGCACTATTGTAACATTCATTCATGATATGTAAGCCCAGTGCACCTTTTTCATAATCTTTTTAATTTTATGTACAATGGATTCTTTGTTAGCACTAAAGAATTGTTGAGCTGCACTGGACATTAGTTGTGTTTACTGTAGTTTGTTACATTGGATATTGAACTTTAAAAACTTAACTGGATGTTTAGAAAGCAGTTTGTACAGAAAAGAGTTTGACAGTGGAACCTTATTACGTTGTACTTAACTCTTGATATGTTAAAAAACACCCCGAAAGTATTGTGTTGTAGGTGGTTAGAGATGCTGCAAATGCTTAGTAACCATATAATGTTTTCCATCTTTAATTTAAAACAGCCTTCTGATATTTCTTAGGAGTGATGACACTCATTTAACTAATTTACCTAGCATCTAATCATTTCTAATCACCATTTTGCTGGTGTTTAGAAAGTGAAATGCCAGTGGCCATGTCCCTACAGTAAAGACCACAATCTCATATTACTAAAGCTAAGCATATTTTAGTAGCCTTTTGAATTAAGTAAATTTGAGAATGTTTTGGCGGTAGTACTCAAAAAAAAAAAAAATGCTTCTTGTCCCCTGTGTATTTAAAATCAGAGAACCCAGTTCCCACAAAACCGCAAAGAACTTTTGCAACATAATTAATCTGATTGCTATTCTCTGTTTTTCCACTATGTTTAAGTGTTATTGCACAGCCACTGAGCCCCCAGTACCTGCAGCTTTAAACTAATGGAAAAACTGTGTGTAGAAAAAAGTAAAGACATTGCACTGGCATGCATTACAGTGGTAAGCTGTCATGGTAATTCTCTAAAGTGGAACAGTTTTTGGGTATAGACAGATAATTCAAATGTGCAATATCCAATACCCATACAACAGTACATGGTTAATTACAAGTGTCTGTTTATAACTCTATGTTAAGTTGTCATTCTCGCCTTCATTCTTGCTGGATGGGTTCGGAGCCGATTCTCGGCTCCGACTCGGCCTATACTATAGCTCGAGAGCTATTTTTACCGGCTCGAGGCAGCCCTATATCCCACAATACCATGCGCTAACTCCCCAGATCTCGTTTGCCACTTCGCTGTGAGGTTGCGTTTTTACCGGCTCAGGTCAGTGTAAAAATTTTTTTCTTTTTGTGAGGACTTTTAAAATTTAAGGTTAGTTTTCCCTATCTGTTCATTATCTTACCCTTAAAAGCTTATTAACAGTTTTCGTTAAGCCCCCCCCCCCCTCCATTAGTCAAATTGATAAACGGGCCTTTGGGCTTTAGTTTTTCTATAGTTATCCCTATAGTTTGCCCTTATTGAGTGGGTGTGTGTGGGTTTTCCTAGTCAGCCCTTTGACTTCTCCCCTTGTGTGAGTGTTTGAGTGAGTTGTGTGTGCTGACTGTGTTAGATTGTTAGTGTCCACTATAATGTCCAAAGACACAAGTCTCAGGATTCAAGAAGTGTGACTCGTGCTGTCAGAAGATGTCTCTGACAGACTGTCACACTTCTTGCGTTTATTGCCTGGGACTCTTGCACCTGCAGGACTTTTGTTCCGTTTGTCACGGATTTAGTTTGAGTCCTGCAGGAGCGCCGCAGTAAGCTAATTTTAAGGGGCTTATTGAAGCCTGATGACTCCCCGTCTAAGTCTGGCTCGGGGAAGTTGTCCAAGCCCGCCAAACCCTTGGCTCCAGTTCTTGAGTCGACTGCTGGCGGAACCGAAAGTGCTCCGACATTGGCTCCAGTCGGATCCGATGCGAGCAAGACTTTGCCCTCTCCGAAACCCGTATCGGAGCAGACAACAGCTCACAGGCAGTCTAGGTCACCCTCCGTAGAGTCCATTTGTTCGGCTCCAGGATCGCCCTTACTGTTGGAGCGGAGTCATAGGACTCATTCCTCCAGGTCTTCCAGGCTGTCCGACCATGACATTGAGAGGGTGGTCAGTAGACTCTTCAAGTCTCAGGCACTGGCCCAAATACTCCAAAGCCCATCTCACCAGACTGTGGCTCCCTCGGTGCCAATTTCGATTCCTCCTTCGACTCTTCAGTTGAGCTCGGAGCCAGAGTTTGTCAGAACCGGGACCTTACCCACGTCAGAGCCGATACTACCACCTTCGGCCCCGGCGTCGTCGGCTCCGACCACTCCATTGGTGCCATCCGTGGAGAGGTCCGGGCGCTGGGACTCCATCGTCGGCTCCGAGGGGGCGAGTGGCATCGGACCCTTGTCCGACCCCATTCTCCCTCTCGGAGTGTCGGCGCTGGTTAGTTCAGCCCCGACATCATTCTCGGAGCCTTCTCTGTCGGCACCGGGAGCGGTCCTGGTATCCTCGGAGCCAGGACTTACTTCTGTGCCTGATAGGGGAGCCTTTGAGTTGATGAGCGTGCTGGATCCAATGTCCGCTCCAAGGTTGGTTCCTTCAGCTCCTCCCTCTACAGTGCCTGTTACGGTCTCTGGTCATTCTCTGGCAATTGATAGCAGAGATCCAAAGCATAGGGTACCCACTTTGGGTGTCTCTTCTTCGTCTGAGGCCTCCCCTGAAGCTTCAGGGGAACCCCCTAGGAAAAGAAAGTGCAAGAGGAAGCATGTAGACTCTCCCGAGTCTGTCACTTCGGACACCGACTTGGATGAGTCTGAGGGTTCCCCGAGATCCCCCTCTGAGAGTGTCTCCTTTTCAGACTTCCTAGAGATCCTGAAACAGAGGGGGAATTGGTCCACCTTCAAACCCTCCGAGGACGAATTGGTTTACCTTGACGCTTTTGGGTCTCACCCTTCCACCTTCTGGGTGTCCCCTCCTTTCGACCCACTGATGGAAGTAGTGGCCAGAAAGGCGTGGGCAGCTCTTGAATCAATGGAACCTACCCCTAGGAGGCCTTCTAAATTTATTTCTGCTCCAATAGACAAACCATTTCTGACCAAAGGTGTATCGGTAGATGCTATGGTGGTAGCAGCCGCCACTAAGAAGGAATTAGCTGATGTTCTGTACCTGTTCATCCTCCTAATAAAGAGTCCAGGACTATGGACAGGTGCGGTAAGCAGACATTTGCTTCAGTGACCATTGCATGCGGTCGCTGAACTATTTGTCATTTCACCCGCCTTCAGAGAGATTTGCTCAAACAACTTGGTGAAACCATACAGGATCCTTCTACTGCGGGGTATCAGGACAAGATTAACTCCCAGCTGGCTACCCTGAATTCCATTTCCAAACTCCTCCATGCGGCTTATCTCCTATGCAGCCGATGGAGCGAGTAGGGCCACAGGCACAGGTGTTGCGTTAAGACGTCATGCCTGGATGCGACTCTGTAATTTTGCTGATCCCTTCAAGGCGTCCTTCACCAACACTCACTTTGATGGTTCAGAGTTGTTTGGACCTCAGGTGAAGAATACCCTCACCAGGTGCGAGCAAGATGGTAAGACTCTCTCTGCCGTGGGAGTCCACTTTTCCACACCATCTAGACCATACCCTAAAGGTCAGAAGGGTGGAAAGATGTGGTTCCGCAAACCACAGGGAGTCGAGCCTGCCGCACGTGGTGAACTTCCCCTCAGAGGCAGAGGGGGGAACAATAATAGATGCCGCCCCAGGGGCAGAGGGGGTCCACAGAACCAGGGTTTCAGGGAATCCTTCCCTGACCAACCCTTTCAGCATCCCTGAGAAGCTGCCCGACTGTCCACCTTCGGAGGCAGTCGGGGGAAGATTATCTCTGTACCCGGAAGCCTGGCAAATCCCCCTCTCAAGACAAATGGGTACAGTCGATCATATCCGAGGGTTACAAAATCCCCTTCATTTCCCCTCAGATCCAACCGCCAAGACCCCTCCCCAGACGTACCACCCGGACAAAGGGGTCAGGCACAGCTAGAGATAAAAAAAAGTTGTTAGAAAAAAGTGTCATCCAGGCAGTCCCAGCAGACCAGCTAGGATCCGGAATCTACTCCAGGTTCTTTTTGGTACCAAAAAAGACAGGAGACTGGAGACCCATTTTGGACCTCAGCAGACTGAACAAGTCTGTGCAGAAGACAAAATTTCGGATGGTAACGCTGCAGTCCATTCTGCCCTTCTTGGGCAGAGACAACTGGATGTGCTCATTAGACCTTCAGGACGCATACTATCATGTAAAGATACACAGGCGCTCCAGGTGGTTTCTCAGCTTACGGCTGGGAGCCAGTCATTACCAATTCAGAGCCCTGCCCTTTGGTCTCACTACAGCCCCTCGGGTGTTCACCAAATGTTTGGCAGTGGTCACGGCTCACCTGAGACGAAAAAGATTCCAGGTGTTTCCATATTTAGATGACTGGCTCATTATCACTACCACCAAGCAGCATCTTATCATAGCCAGGGATTACACCATTCGCATTTGCAACAAACTAGATATTTCCATAAATTTCGCAAAATCCACCTTGTCGCCTTGTCAATGTATAAACTTCATAGGCGCCGTGTTAAACACCACAGAAATGTCTGCAACATTACCACCTCAGAGAGTGACAGACATACGGCAGACTGTTCAGTTTCTGTTTCAGTCCAACAGAATTCAAGTCAAGTTAGTACTGAAAACATTAGGCCTCATGGTAGCGGCAATTCTCCTTCTCCCCTTAGCCCGCTTCCACATGAGAATTCTCCAGTGGATGCTTTTTTCTCAGTGGTCCTTTCAACAGCTCCCAATGACTCTCAACATTTTGATAACCCCAGCTTGCAAAAAACACCTCTCCTGGTGGATGGTCTCCCCTCAACTTCTTCAGGGCAGACCCTTTGTTCTTCCCCCTCCAGTTGCCACGGTGACAACGGATGCCTCCCTGATCGGGTGGGGGGGGGGGCACTATCAGGGCAGGACTGTCCAGGGCACATGGCAACAATTAGAATGCCACCTGCACATAAATGTCCTGGAGATGAGCAGTGCTTTTATCGTTGCAAGCCCTTTGGGACTCTCTTCCCACGGGGACTATAGCAGCTCAAACAGACAATATGTCTGTACTGTGGTACATAAACAAGCAGGGCGGAACAAAGTCCTACCCCCTATGTCGAGAAGCACTCAGACTTTGGCAGTGGGCAATCTCCTCTCAACGGTTTCTGATAGCAACGCACATCCCCGGGAGGTCCAACGTCATAGCGGACAGACTGAGCAGAACAATTCTCATGCCTCACGAGTGGTCTCTAAATCAGGTGGTAGCAGAGAGAATTTTCCAGAAGTGGGGCCAGCCTTGCTGCGACCTTTTCGCAACACCTCAAAACAGCAATTGCCTCGACTTCTTCACACTCTTCCCTCTACCAGGCCATCCCCCTAGAGACACTCTTGTCCACGATTGGCCTCGGGGTCTTCTATACGCTTTTCCCCCTTTTCCGTTGATTCCGCAGTTAATTTAGAAAGCAACCGCATTGAGATCCAAAATGATACTCATTGCTCCGTACTGGCCTCGACAAGTATGGTTTCTGTTCCTGCATCGTTATCTACTGGAACAGCCCTGGCATCTGGAACCATTTCCAGACCTTTTGACCCATCTGACGGGCAAGCTGCACCAGTCTCTTCAGTCCCTCAACCTGACAGCTTGGTTGCTCCACTTCCAACCATAGCCAGGCTTCCCTTTATTTCTCTTCCTGTCCGTGATATCATTCTTGCCTCCCATAAGTCCAATACTAGGAAGACTTATGCGAGTAAATGGAAGCGTTTTTCATTCTGGGCAGAAGCTAGGTCCTTAGATCCTTTTAATGCACCAATTCATAAAGTTCTAGATTTTCTGGCGGAGCTTTTTCATTCAGGGTCGTCTTCGGCCACTATCAGAGTACAACTAGCGGCCATTGCCAATTTTCATGTAGGGCTCTCGGAAACCAATATTATATCCCATAAACTCTGTAAAGCTTTCCTCAAGGGCATCTTCTTGCTCAGACCTCCCATTAAGGATCCTCCTCCACAATGGGATCTAAATTTGGTGTTAACTTCATTAATTCTCCCTCCCTTTGAGCCTGCAGCTTCTTGTTCCCTCAAGCTTCTCTCTTGGAAAACTCTGTTTTTGGTGGCTATAACATCTGCCAGAAGGGTGTCTGAACTTCAGGGCCTTGTCTGTCCATCCCCCTTATTTGGTTTTTCATAAAGACAGGGTAGCTCTCAGAACGAATCCTTCCTTTCTACCAAAAGTTTCTTCTGAATCAAATCTGAACCACACTATTGACTTGCCTGTTTTCTTCCCAAATTATTCAAACAGGGCTGAACAGAAACTACATTCCTTGGATGTTCATAGTTAACTGCGGTATTATCTAGACAGGACAAAACAATTCAGAAAGTCAGAACAGCTCTTCCTCTCTTATGCTGAAGGAAAGAAAGGACTTCCAGTGTCGAAGGCAACTCTTTCCAGATGGTTAGCATCCATCATTACCTTTGTCTACGAGTTGAGACACACAACTTCCTTCAAGACCTAAGGCTAATTCAACCAGGGCACTATCAACCTCAGCAGCCTTTCAAGCAAGGTTACCATTAGATGCCATTTTTGCAGCAGCTACATGGGCTTCTCACCATACTTTTATTACCCATTACAAACTTGATATAGCCTCCAGAAATAGAGCTGGCTTTGGTTCCACCATACTCAGGAGTCTGTTCCGTTGAGCCACCCAGGACCAAGGTGCTAGGGACGCTGTCCCATCCAGCAAGAATGAAGGCGAGAATAACAACTTAACATTAAGAAGTTATGTACCTACCATAACGTTTCATGTTAGTTGTCTTCTTCTCGCCTTCTTTCTTGCGTCCCTCCCACCTGCCCCCTAGCCTGGACAGACTTGAAGGTCTCTGAGTCCTTTTCTTTCATGATACATAGTTATTCAGGGTTACCCGTATCATGAGTGTTACCAGCAGGGAGACCGTATTTTTATATAATGGCTTATTCTTTGGTAACAATAAAACTATACTATGCGTTAGCTGTCAATGAGATCTGGGGAGTTAGCGCATGGTATTGTGGGATATAGGGCTGCCTCGAGCCGGTAAAAATAGCTCTCGAGCTATAGTATAGGCTGAGTCGGAGCCGAGGATTGGCTCGGAACCCATCCAGCAAGAAAGGCGAGAAGAAGACAACTAACATGGAAAGTTATGGTAGGTACATAACTTCTTATTATTAAACTTGGGAAAGGTAAGCAAATTCCAAGTGGCATGCATTTCACTGCACCGAACAGCACACAAGCTGGCAGGAGAATGAAATCGATTTAATTTTCATTTACAAGGTTGTTTCTGTGTGTGCTGTAATCCTTTTCATATTGTAAACAGAACTAATACAGCCTTGCTCAGTGAGTGTGTATGTCATAAAATGTAGGACATTCCTCTCAAAAGAACTAACATAAGGACTGCATATTTAAACTCTGTTCCACTTGTATGCAAGTACATGCATCATTAACTTTAGCACTACCTGTCCAAGATTTCTTGGGGAAAAAAATGGCAGTACACCACATCAAAAAAGGTGCTGTTATCCATCCATCCCAAACTCCTTTTCCCATTTTTGCACATGGGGTTAAGGTGTCATTTCAACAGTGACCACCATCTAGAGCCAAGGTTTACACCACTAGGTGGCTAGTCCTGCCACGGCTGTTCTTCCAAACCGTACACTCACACTCGCACCTATGGGCAATTTAGAGTGTGTCCAGTCCACCTACTGAATGCCTTTGGAATGTGGAATGTGGGAGGAAACTGGGGAAAATGCACATGAGCACAGGGAGGACATATACCAATGAAATGCTATCCAAATGGACAGCAAGGCTAATATATTTCCCTTTTTAAGCAGTCTGATTGCACATTTATTAGTTTAGTAGTAGTAAATGACATCAACCATACCTTATCACCAGAGACACCTAAAAATCCGCTTCACTGACATTTCTTTAGTCACTATAAAACCCAGTGTAAAATATGAGAAGACAAGCTCTTGTGTATTTCTACGTACCACAAGATCCTTGCCAGTATCTTGATACAGAGGTATTTTATCCAATGAATGTTTTTAAAGCATTTAATTATCATTACTTGCCCAGCCAGTATTTAAGCATTCAGCTAACATTTCCAACCTATACTGAACACAGTTGCCATTACATTGAGAGCAGGAAAAAATGTGAAACAGAAATGTGTTTGTGAGAAAGACAAAGCACATTACCAGCGGTTAATCTGCATCAAACCTACCTTAGCCCAACTACTGTCTTCACCATGTATGGGAGTGGGGGGAGTTCAGGAGTATGCACAACATAAAAAGAGAGGTTTAGTCCAATAAGTTAGTCATTTAACCATCGCAGCTTTGTCAGTTTTTCCTTGTCCTTTTTCTTCCCTCAAAACCAAGAACCATTTTTTTCTTCTTGAGAGCTTAACACAGACACTTTAAACTGAAATGAATTTACTTATTTGAGACTGACTAATCTAAATGTTTATTTTTATTTATTTAGCCTTTGCTAACCTGGTTAGTCTGATTAAGCTAGTGGCCTCTTTTTCAGGGGAAATCTGAACTGGTATTTATACTACTAGGGGAGATTTAGCCAGGGCATCGGGGAACTTCCCTACTCATTAGGAGAGTGTTCATTCCTGTCCTAGTACAGTGGTAGCTGGGAGAAAGGCTCTCAAGGAATCTAAGATGCCAGATAGCATAGAGACGAATGTCGGTGCTGTGGTGGAATCTTTATATGATTCAGAGGAGTTATTTTAGCAAAACTTGTTTGCTTCATTGGAAGCAAATGATTTACAAAATGAATGTATTGCAACTCTCCAGTTGGGAAGTTTGCAGTATGATATTTTGGTTGAACTGTTAATGCAGACTGAGCAGGAGAATGGAAAATGTTTCTAGAGGTGAAATTATGGATGAAATCCATTCAGAGGAATCGGATGCAATTCTGAAAGAAGGCTGTTTAAAAAAGAAATCGTATGCTGAGACTAAGGACAGTACAGGGAGAGTGGTGAGAGAGGAACAGAAGAAAGGCAACGTCAACACTGAATGGAAATTTGTTGTAATAATGCAGAATAAAGAAGAAAAGGAAATGGGATCGGTATGATAGCTGGGATAATTTGATGGTGCCATTAGGTGTAAAGGCTCATGAGGTAAGAACTTTTATTCTTATTCATAAAGAGACATTTGTGACATTATGTTTGAGACTCATTCTGTCATGGAAAGTTTTTGGGAGAATATGAAAAGCAAAAATAACTGTAATCCCTGCAATTCATATGTGGTTAAATCATTTCACAGGGAAACAAAGAAAATACATGTAAAGAAGTTATGGACATGAATAATGTTTATGATGATAGAGGATTGTGGTCTGGTAAATGGGACTGTTACGTTGTATTGAAAATGGAAGAAGAGAAAATTGTTTGTATTCCTAGTATGAAAAGTTTAGAAGGAAATAAGGATGTTGCAGAATACTGAGGTCAACCCAAAATGTGCTTGTTCTGTGGGAAGAATGATAATTTGGTAAGTAATTGTGTTGTGTGGGGAAACAGGTCATGATGCAAAAAAAAAAATATATGAATTGAAATGCTGCAAATCTAACAAAATTGGGCATTTATGGATGGATTGTAATATAAAGAGAAAGTATGAGGAGGAAAGTAAAAGAGGAAATATACGAAGAGAAGAAATGGTAGCAATAGAAAATAGAGGAAGCAGGGAAGCAAGAACAGGCCAAAAATAAAGGTGAGGTTAGAGAGCAATGAAACAGAAGATACTAAACTAGAAGGCTCTGAAATAAGTGATGAGGAAGATAGTTACTTTTCCCTTTAACTGTTTTCCAGTTTATATATGTATAAGAGTAAGAGAAGAAAGACTTCAAAGGGATAAGTGTAAAAGAGGAAAAGAAAGAAAATGGATAATGTAAATGAGAGAAATGTTTGAATTTATCTAAAGATGTAGACAGTTCTTAGAAAGCTATAGCACAGCTTGTAATAACTTAAGAGCTCTTTCAGTAAATATACGTAGCATTAAAAATATAAGAAGACTGGGCATCTTAAGTTGGTGTATTAAGAGTGATGTTGACATAGTAATATTGGAAGATGTAAGATTTCTGACAAAAAAGAGAAATTACAAACAGGAAAGCTTTTAGGGGTTTGGGGACACGATATTGAACTTGGGCAAAGAACCATGTCCTAGTATAGTAGGACGTCAGTGAAAATATTTAATATAACACGTGTAATGATGGGAAGCTTAACTGTTGTAGATCTCAGATGGCATAATCAAGTAAATAGAATTACAGTATTGTATGCCTACTTTATGATTAAAGAAATAAAGCAAATTTCATAAAATTCTGGATTATGTAGTAATATATATGAATATAACATTGACGTGAGATTTTAATTGTGACTTGAGAGGAAAAAAAGAGAGGCAGTAAGAAAATGTCTGAGGTTATAAAATGTGTTAATTTAAAGGTTTGGAATATTAATTCACGGACATGCAGTCAAGGTATATATATAAGACAGAAAGAGATTAATTCATTGCATCACAAGCTTTAAATGTTACTGAAGCTGCTTATAACAGGTTTTTCATATCATTCAGCCATATGGATAGAGGTAAAGGAAAATAAGGAGTGTATCAGATTGGGAAAAGGAATTAAAAGAATAAATGAAAAAGTATGGGATGATAATGGAAAAAGTAATTATACAATTTTAGAAAGACCTCATTTCCACTAGAATATATTTTTAAAACTGGTCTGAGTGGTGGCTTTCTTTAAAAAAATATAAGAAGTGTTTTCAGAATGGCAGATATAAGAAAAAGGAGGAAAAGCAAATTGTAGGACAATGTGTATAGATGCTTTAAAAGATTTGGAAAGAAATTATAGAAAATATTTTGTAACAACATGAATTTATGAAAAGGAATCAAGACAAAATTAAAGAATTATTAATTAATCAAATATAATACAAGGTAAAAAAGAAGAGGTATCTGCTTACTTGAATAGTATAGTTAAAAACTAGCATAATGAAAAAAAATGAGATAATGGTGAGGTAAGAAGGGCTCGGGAACAAATTATGGATATTGTAATTATGTAAAAAAATGTTTCAAGATAATAAAAAGTGTACAAAAATTAGTGGAATGTTAAATTATCAGATATGTGAAAACATTAAAAAATTAATTTCCTTATATGAATTACATAAAATACTTGGACAAGTTAATTTACAGTCAGTTGCAAGCCCAAATAGAATAGGAAATTAATTTTATGACAATTTTACAGACTTGCAGAAAAAAATACTACTTAAAAGTTATGAATGTGTGATTAAATGAAGGTTTTATGTATGCAGATTTATGCAGTGGTATATTTAAATGTATATGGAAAAAGGAAGACAAATAGTCAAAAACTGGAGACCAATATTGAATAATGCAGATTGCAAGATTTTTATGAAAATAATTAAGATGGGAATGGAAAGTAAAATGAAAAATGTTATGGAAGATGGCATATATGTTTTAAAGGGAAAAGGATACCAGGAATTGTTACCATAGTTAGGGAAATTGTGGATTATATTATACACAGGAAAGAGGGAACAAAGCTTATGACAGGAGACTTAAAGAATTTGATACAGTACAACATGAAATTCTATAGATAATTATGAGGGGAATATAACATTAGTGAGAAAATTAAAAATGTTTGTGTAAAATATGACAAAAGTAAGAATTTTAGTGAATGGATGGTTACGTAAAGAAAGATATAAAGAATGGCACAAGTCAAGGATGTCCCATGAGTAGTATACTATTTGCATTAATTAGAAATGTATTGGTTTATGATGTAAATGCACATATGAAAGATGCTACTTATTCTAAATGAAGTGATAAAAATTCCAGTTGTGTTGAGTTGTGTAAATGATGATGTACTAATTACGATAAACAATCTGGATGAAGGAAGTAATACAATGTGTATATGAATACTTTAAAAACAATAGGCATGAATTTAAATAAAGACTAGAATAAAGGACTGGGTGATATAGTAAAGACTGGAGGAATTTATTTTTGATAAATTTCCATATTAGGTATAACATTTGGAGGTAAAAAGTAAATGAGGAACAGTGGAGAAGGATAAAGGAGCTTTGTTGTTTTTGGAAAGCATGCACGTTATCTTTTAATAAAAAGGTTAATTTGATCAATTCATATATACTGGGAAAGATAGATTATTTAGCAAATGTCCATATGTTGCCAATAAATTTATGAAAAAGAAATACTATAAGCATTTTTTCCTTTGTATGTGGTTTGAGACCAAGTCTGATAGAGAGAGAAGCCTTGTATAGGTAAGGAATACAGAAGTTTATATTAATAAACCCGATTGTATATGCTGCTTCATGGAGCTTGAAAATAGTCTTGTTTTAAATAAATGATAAAAATGAGAAGTTAATAGTAAATCTGTTAAAATGTAAATATGAATGATATTGAGATGTTAAAAAAATTTCAAAACAGGAAGATGTATAAATATTGAAATGAGATATCAAGAAAATTACTTCTGTGGAAAATGAAAATTGAAAGAAAAGTGTGGTATAAAAATATCATGATGCAGTGCTATTATGTTAATCCTTGGACTGATTTAACAAATGAGAAAGTTAAATCTGTAAAAATATGAAAAGTATGGTTTAATAAGCCAATGGAATGTCAAGATTTTGTATAAAGATTAGTGATTAATAAATTAACAGTAGAAGGAAGTATGCCATATAAAAATAACTGAAAGAGTTGATATATATTGTATTGCAAAGAGGAAATTTCTTGCAATGTATAAGGGTTATAAAATTGTGGGCAAAATTATGTGAGTAAAAGTTTAAGTATAAAACAGGTGAATCGTGTAAATATGGATAGGATTATGTACAGATGTTATAGGTATGAAATTAAGGGAAAATTTAGTAAAATAGATGCGATTATTTTATGTAATGTGGACCATTTGGAATGGAAGGATAAATTAAACCATGTTTAATGGTAAATGAAGATTAGAAAAATTAGATGGTGGTTGTGGAAAAGGAGTGGTGGTGTAATAAGGACAATGATGACAGAAGTTCAGATAGTAAAGGAAAGTAAGATAATTATGATTGTGTAATAATACAGGAAAGAAATGGAAAATTGTACACTGTATAAATTGTAAATATGTAGTTTTGTAAATAATATTGTACATAATGTTTTAAAAAAGGACCCCTACTCTTTTTTAGGTGCCATGGGATTTTTTTTACATCCACCTGAATTAGCATCAACTCAAGCAGATGGGACTCCCAATTTAATGTGTCATCCAAAGGAGAAAACACTCTAGAATGCAGAATCCCCCTTATGCTGCACTGCAGTGTCAGCAATCTATCTTCCAGGTGTGTGCTACCTGTTGCTCCACTGACACTGAAATGTATTCTGAATTACTAAGTTGCAAATGTGTAATTGCAGAGGCCAGAATGTGCCACAAGAGGACTGTGGAAAGACTGATGCCACAGACTAAACGGTATTCCAGATTAAAAGTTTTAATTAAATGTCATTACAGTTTAGAGATATTGGCCCCATAAGTAAAATCCAAGTAACTTAATCAGTTTATCTTGCATAAATGGATGTATATGAACTTGAATTTATGGAAGAATAAGAAATATGCAACTTCAGACATTTAATTTTTAAATAAACCACGTTTTGCTCATTATTGCATTAAGAACATTTTAGAGTACTGAAGTACATTGTGAGACAAAGCATCAGGAGAAGTGTTGTTCTAGCTTTAAAATGATGGCTTTAACAAGTTTGAGTTAATTAATTTGATTTTGTTGCTTAAAAAGAAGACATTTAGGGTCACAGTTACGAGCAATTTGCATGTCTTCTCTGAGTGGTAGAAGCTTTGGTTCTCCCCACATCCTGAAAATGTGTGCGCCCATATGTGCACACAGTTTACTGTTGGATGAGATGCCAGCCAGCTTTAGTTTCTGTGGCTTGTCCCCACTTAGTGTCAGTAGTCAACCCCGACTCCCCAAAACACATGCACACCTTTTAGAGCAGTGTAGTAGGGGATAAACTATTGATAAAAATGGGAAGTTTTACACAATGTTTATTACTTCAAGCAGTGCAGCAAACATTTCAGGAATGTCCCTGCCTTTGTCTTACAATTTAGATGTCGACTGGATGATGAAATCAAGAAAACAGAATAGGCAGCAGGAATCTGCTGATCACTGAGCACTAGTGAGGTTGTCATCCTTAGCAACAGGTGTGATGATGCAGTTCAACTAGGAGTCATGCTAATTAAAAAAAAAAAAAAAATAGAAAACTAGAGATGAACGCATTAATGTTGGAACATGAAACAATTTGAATAATGTTTAATGCATTGCAGTACTGGTAAGTATTACAAATATTGATTGCTTCATATAAATCGTACAGTGGACTGGGAAGCTGGAAAATGATAGAAGGAACTATAATGGCAATGAAAATTTGCATTTTCTGAGCAGATTGGTAACGTTGAGAGGTATATACCAGAGCCAGAACAAGCAATATGCATTTCTCACATGTTGCTCCAGGAAATGTGAGCAAGCATACAACCCCCATGCCGGCTCCAGCAAGAGCTGGAGCTGCCAATCAGTCTTGTGGCCTGGGTCATAATCATGCCTTTATCCTTGTAAAATAAAGTATCTGACATCTGTGGTCATAATCTCTTTTGGGTTATCCTATATGAAAGGAGCTCCTGTGTTCATGTCTTCTTATGCTCCACCATTCCAAATTTTCTTTGTACAGGGCAGAATAGGAATGGTTTCTTCCAGTATTGATTGTGCTGGTTCCAAGCACTATCAATGAAGCATTTTCATTTACATCTTTGCTAGAGGTGCCATCAAAATTGTGGAATCCATTTACTCTAGTACCCTCAGGAACTCTAACTGTAATGGAGCTCCTCGGGGGGGGGGGGGTGTCTTGAATATTCTTTAAGGTTTCCACTTATTCTTGTGAGGAAGAAGACCCTCTGGGCATTGGTATCCAAGAAGGTCTAGAGAAAGATCACTGTTTTGGAAGGCATCAGGTTTGACTTTGACTTAGATTGATGGAAAACTCCAGTGACTAGAGATAGCTCACTGTACTCAGCTTAGCCCTTTTTACTGTATCCTGAAAATGGGCTTGGATTAGGCAGTTGTCCATTTAGGGAGAGACACAGATGCCCTTAGTTTTGTTTTATGCAACAGCTGGAGCTGTGCACTTTGGTTTACTACTGTTCTCATGTCATTTACAAAGTGCAAGGATGTAAACTGAGAATGACTACTCCTTGCCTTAAAATAAATGTACACACGCACACACACACACACACACACACACACACACACATATATATATATATATATATATATCTATATGTTTTCACTTTGGAATCTCGAAATACTGAATTTCAGTATCTCGAGACCAAAGTGTCGAAACTGCAGTTGCATGAATGTTGAGAATGTCGAATATGGAAATATCAAACGTGTTGATGGCACGTTTGGTAAGTATAATGTTTTGTAAGGGTTTTGGGGAGGGGTGTATGTGGGTTAGGGTAGGCAGGTTAAGAGTATGAGTGTGTAAGTGTTGAGAGTGGTGGTGTTTGTATGTATGTGATGTGTGTGTGTAAGGGGAGTGTAGAATGTGTGGTAGTGGGTTTGTTGTCTTCTGGATTTTAGTTCGACCTCTGAGTTAATATGTATAAGTGGGGCGGGTGCAGGGGGGCTTGCCGCCCTTCTTTTTTAGCAAGGGTGTTTGTGTTAGTTTTGTTGCATTTGTTGGTTTGGTTTGTTGTAGTGTCGGCAGGTAGGTGTATTTGTGTTTGTGTGGTGTAGTGTTTTGTATGTTATGTTCGTGGTTTTAAATTTCGTGGTTTTGAAGTTTCAGGTTTGTGATTTTTTTCAGCTTTATAGTCTTGAGATACTGAAAGTGAATATATATATATATATATATATATATATATATATATATATACACACACACACACACACACACACACACACACACACACACACACACACACACACACACACACACACCGTAAAAAATGTGGTCTACGTTGATGGGAAAACGCAGATATACATCCTAGATGTATAGGGTTGCTATCAAAACTCTGGGGTTTATGGGGGGCAGGAAGGCCTGCAATGTTAGTACCTTGAATTTTGGGGTCTTTAAGAAGGCATTTACTCTGGATAGGTCTAATATGAGTTTCCAAGGCCCTTCCATCATCAGCACCAGGAAAGTCTTGGATAAAACCCTTTGTTCTGGTCTTTGTTTGGGACTAGTTCACCCCGTGAAGAAGTTTCCCTTGTATGAGAGGAAGTACAGAGTTTTTTGATCCTTGACATTGTGATAGGCCTGCAAATCATAGTTTGGGATGGAAATATAGCCCATAACCCTGAGTTATTTGCAGAATCCATTTATCATTAGTGATGTTTACCCATTTTTTGAGAATTGTGCCAGCCAGCCACCTATTCTGATTGCTGATATGGGTGGGGTCTGGGGCTGTGGTAGGGATTTGAGTAGTTGGAGGTAGGAGTGCATGGGATAGTCATGGCTGCTTCATTTGAGGTGTGGCCTTGGCTGCCCACAGGCTACTCTTTCTGGTTGTCGCCATTTTTTCCTGTATTGGCCCTTTTTGCCTTTTCCTTAATGATGATACAGCAGGAATTATTCAGAATGCTAGCTCTAGTGTCTAGGAACTGGGGAATTAAATAATTGCTATAATGATTAAGTTGACTTTTCTCCAGTCTCTCAAACATTTCTACTGCAGGGGGCCCAAAGAGCAAATCCTTGGCTGATAGTGTATTAAAGAGATGTGCTTTGACAACCTGAAGCAGGGGTGCATCCAAAGCATAGCAACTCCATGTAGTTCTGCTGTCTAATACTCTTCAGTCATATGCCCTACCTATGTCACAAGCTGGCCGAAGGGTCACTCTGATATTTAACCATGTGGTTCTGGTAACTGATTAATTTAAAAGCCATGGTAGCAGCCATCTGTACTTTCTCCCCAAAGTAGTCAGTAATTTTATTTCCTCTGGTCTTTGGAAGGAGTGTTACATTCTGAAACCAATACAGACTCCTCCTGTGGCTCCAGGGACTACGTTTCTAATTCAGCTGTAGGGCTGTTCTATAAAATTTGTGGGAGTCCTTAACCTTATAGAACCAGTCTGGCTTGTACTGGCAGGGAGTGGGAGTCTTGTTCCACAGAGCCAGCCAGGAATGCATCATCTAAAAGCCATAAAATTGGTGGACCAACCACTGGTTTAGGGACCTCTAGACACATTAAAGTAAAAAAAAAATACTTTTGTGCACCTAAACCTGTACAGCAACCCTTTTAAAGTAGTCCTTCATTTTGCATGAAGCATCAACAAATAAGGTGCCATGGGAAATCATGATTGCTGTGTCTTTTTTGAAACCCTTGAGGTCATCTACTACTGCAAATAAAAAAAAAAAAAACATCTTGCAGAAGACTGTCTTTTCTCATTTCTTCAGTACAGTCTATAACAGATCATTTTCTTCCCTGTACAATCTGTGCAACTGATTACATTAGCATTCAACTGTAGCCTCTAGCTGAATATACTGTAGCCTTCCATTTCTCTGGAACCTCCAACGAAACCAAAAAACTGCTAAACAGCTTAAATCCATTATCTCCTTAATGTAGCACTTTAGACCCAACTTTCCAGAAAAAGCAGCAGAAAAATTGCTAAACCTCTTAGACATATGTATTTAGTCTTTTGCTTAGTACAGGAATAGCCATCTTCCTTTAGGCATGCCATCATTATCCCTCTGCCAAAGGTATTACAACCGAATAAGTTAAGACTGTATTCTCCTATCCAGTCTTTTTTCAGTCACAAAAATCTTTGAAAATGCCCTCTGTAAGCAGATATTTAAACACTTAACAGCCAACGTTTACTTTCTGATAATTAGCATGGTTTCTGCAGTGCTTTCAGCACAACAGCAGCAGGTGTAATTACAGCTCCTGATACCACCTGCTGCACTATGAATGAACGATTAATCACTGGAGGTATTTTTTGTAGAAATGACTCAGTACTTGGAAATGTTAAACCGTAAGTTAACTGCTACAGAAACTTAGTAAAATAACCTTTGGAGACAATACTTTCATTTGAGTTCAAAACTACCTCTCTAACCTGATCTTTCAGGTACACTTCAATAACCAATACTCTTCAAACAGAACTGCAAGTACTGGCATTCCCCAGGTGTCCATTTTTGGTCCCCTCCTGCTTTCCTCCTTTATAAATGATCTCACAAGTGACCTCCCCTCAGTTAATGTATTATTTTTTGCAGATGCTGTTTTATTTCTTGAAGCCAGTAAAACAAATGCAACTCTACAAACTTAAGTGCAGCAAACTTTCACAGCCCTGTGCCAGTGGATGTGTAGTAATAAAGTATCTGTAAACCACTCAAAAACATGTGCTATACTGTCCCTAGCAGCCCATAAATTGCCAAACGACCTCTTCTTACAGTTAGAGTTGTAAGGTAATATTATTCCAAATGTCTCATTACAAACAGTGATGATTCAAGAGTGAGGCCAATCTAACATTTACTATACATACGGATAATATGGCAAGAAAAGTTGCGTCGCAAATCAGATTGTTAGAAGATTTCTTGCCTCCATAACTGTGAGGAATTTTCAGATTTTCACTCATGTCTGTGTCATAGCCATTGCAATAACTTCATTAAGTAACTAAAATGGATCTCTGAAAAGATAGGGCCGCTTTCCTTTTAAGTAACACTTGGTAAAGGTGTGAGAAATAGTTCTTTTTTGGGTGGGAGGAGTGGAATAACCACAAGTAAAAGAAGAAGCTTACCCCTGAGGAGTTCCCAAGAGGACATTCTTATAATCTCCCACCCACGCTTTAAATGGGTGAAAAAGCCTTCTCTCATCTTGGAACTGCCAGTAACCACAAGTAAAAGAAGAAGCTTACCCCTGAGGAGTTCCCAAGAGGACATTCTTATACTCTCCCACCCACGCTTTAAAACTAAAATAGGTGAAAAAGCCTTCTTCTATCTTGGAACTGCCACTTGGAGTCAACTATCTGTTGAAAATGGGTCCTCCTCATTGTTGACAGAATTCAGAAAAATTCTAAGAACACCAAGGGGAAGATGCCATGTGTAAGTGCTTTAGAGAAGATGGCTAACAATCGGCTGCCCTGATACTTCACCTTCAAAGCATTCCAAACAATAGCTGGAAGCTAACCTGTATGTATGTAAAAATCTCTCTAGATACATGGGAAAGTTGCCTATGTAGTCTGTGTAGACTTGCCTTTATTAAAACCTCTGTATATAATGTAAGTAGTAAAGCTTGCCTTTGTAATGCGTGCAAAACCTATTTTAACTTTGTGTGTGTAAACACAATCTACATATGTATATATTTTCACCATTTGTTTTCTGTGTGTGTGTGTTGTTGGCTAGGCTTACTTAGGTCCTCGGGCCAATAGAATACTACCTACCTATGAACTTAGGATCATCTCTGATGATGACAGCTTCCTCAAGGAAAGCTAATTCCTTTCAAAAATGTTCATCCGCCATTATCCCACACAGCTAGTAGCGGATGTCTTTTAAGAAGTGGCCTCCCACAGATCAGACAGACACCCACCCATCCTTACTCATGGCTTCACCCCCCGGGCGACCACCAAAACTACTGAACCCAAGAACAGAAACTGTAGTTTCCCCATCAGCCGAGATATGCAACCCATTGGGGACATCATTGGCAGAAACTGGAACATCATAAGAGCGGACCACAACACTCACCAGATAGTGGGTAACGAGCCTGTCTTCTCATACAAGACCAGAACGCTCAAACAAACCTTTGAAAGGAAAGAGACCCCCATATTAGGAATGACATAGACCCCCATGAGCCTGCTAACCCGCCAATCCCCAAAGGTATGGGCCCTTGCAAGCATTGCGTAGTCTGCTCTTTCGTACACTCAGGCACATAGGTTCATAGGTTCATACTAGGCTATCTGCCCAAGGGCATTTATAAGCCTAGCCCATAGTTATGTGGCTTTCGCCACCCCTTTAGTTTGAATAAAAACTATGCCTATCATTTTTCTGTGCCTCTGTCAAGCAGTGACACTGAAGTAATCCTGGGGTATATCTGCGATCTCCCATCCATTGGTCAAGATTCCTCTTGAACAAGGCCAGCGAGGTGCTCTGCCTCACATGTACCGGGATTTTGTTCCACAGCATAGGGAGTCTCTGGGTGATGAATCTGTCCCTCCAGCACGTTCTATTTATAACCGTGTCAAGGTTTAAGTCTCCGCCCTTGTGGTTCTGAGGGATCTAGATTTTTGAGGTGAAGCATATTCATCAAATCTGGGTTTGACATGGCCTTACATGTCAGGCACAGGTCACCTCTGAGCAAGCGGTATGAGACTGAATAAAGCTGGAGTTCTTTCAGTCGGGCAGCATAAGACATATTTTTGAGACCCTTTATCCTTTTGGTGAGGAACTTTTGGGGCCTTTCAAGCTGCATCAGGTGTCTGGTCAGATACATTCGAGCGGGCATTGTACTCAATCATAGGTCTAATGAGTGATGAGTACAGGGGCGATGACCTCCCTTGATCTAGATGTGAATCCCTTCATGATCAGGTGGGCGATATAGAAGGTTTTCCTAACTACTTTAGCAACATGAGTGTCAAACGAAAGACTACTGTCAACTTGGGTCCCCAGATCCCTGATGACTTTTTCTGTGCTCAGTGGATTGTCACCTGTATGGTAGCTAGGGGTAACCTTGTTTTTCCCGAAGGGTATGACTATGCATTTTTTGGCGTTTAACTTCAGGCCATGGCTCTGACACCAGTTATCCGTTTCTGT